>NC_056750.1:845892463-846037463 GCF_019279795.1 Protopterus annectens
ATGTAAATGTTCAACTCAGGATTCTTCTCTTAAAAAGGAATTATATTCTTTATGGTCAAATATGCAGGACTTATTAAAAATAGGTAACACTGACAACAAGCTGGATTCTTTTAAAGAGAAATACTCTCAACAACTTGAACAATTACAAGAGATTGTTATGCAACATAAGTCTCAAATTTCAGTAATGGAACAATCCCTTAATGACTCAGAAAGCAGGTTGGCTGAGGAAGAACATCAGTCAGAATTTTTATTACAACTAAACAACTATTTATTAGACAAACTGGATGACCTTGAAAATAGGTCCAGGAGGAACAACCTTCATATCTATGGACTTCTGGAGAAAGCAGAAGGAGGAAACCTTATCAGTTTTCTTACATCCTGGATACCATCTACACTTAAACTACCTGAATCACTCTTCTTTGCCATCAAATGAGCCCACAAATCCAAAGCCACTACAGAAACACCCACTTCAACAAAATCTAGACCAAGATCCATTATTGTGAAGATGTTTTGCAGTCAAGATAAAGAATTAATACTAAAAACTGCCTGGACAAACTCTTCAATAAAATATCAAGGTTCAGTTATTAGATTTGACAATGATTATTCTTCAGCGGTGGTCTCAAAGAGAATGGAATTTTATCCCATTATAAAAGCATTAAAGAAGAAACAACTTAAAACACATTTACTTTTTCCAGCCAGATTGAAAACCTTCCTTCCTACGGGCTTCAAAATATTTGACTCGTTGGACACTGCAACAAAATTCCTACTTAAGAACAACACAGTAGATCAAGTGGAAGCTATAGACTGGACTAATAGTACTCCTAAAATATATGCTGAAAAAATGTATGGAAAGCTGTTGAACAAAAGAAGAAAAACTGAAGGACAAATAAATACATTAGTTTCTTTATATTTACTGTCATCATATCACTATTTCAATATCTAAATAAAAGAGTAAAAGACTGAAACGAATAACTTTCACCTTAATAATCATCATTTACTACAGCTATTCTTCTCTCTTGTTTATATTCATATACTTGGTTAATGCTTACAACTTCCATTATAATGTATTTCATATCCATATTATTTAGCATTTCAAATTATACACATGATTTCCCCTTATCACTACTGGGGGTAGTATTTTGTGTAATGCATGATTCTGGAGCATGTTACTGATATTTGTCCTGTTTAGTGTTAACTCTGATTCCTCTTTGGCTTGCTGTGTTATCCTTAATCAAATTATTATGAATAATAAGAAATAGAAGCAGCCTGCATGATATTTAAATACAGAGACTGTTGCTTATTTGGATATGCACAGACCCACAGACTCTTGATCTTTTAATGCATTTCTTTATATGCGAGTAGTGATTGGGATGCAGCTTTCAGTTATGTCTTTCTGCATGATTTTGTTTGTTAAGTTGTGTCCCTGAAAAGATGTTGCTGGTGAGTGGTTTTGCTTTTGTTCCTTGTGTCTGTGTGTTTATCTTGAATGTCCACAAACTTAATGGTAGGGGGTTGTTCTTGAGTTTCGGGTGTGCTTTGATATGTTTTTTCTGGATTTATCTGGGTAATATTGTGTTTCTCTACATCCTTGATTATTTGTGCCTTGTTCACATTTGTATTTTCTCTTTGTTCTGTCTTTTACCCTGGTGTTTCAGTACTGTAGAAGCTTTCTTAGCTTTTCCCACTCCCTACTAGCTCGAGACTAACCCTATTTCTTCTCTTCTTTGCTATTTTGCTGTTTTCTGTTTCTGCCAAGCCTGCAAGATGGCTAGATGTTGTTATACATGTCCCATCACTTAGTTTAACTCAAGGGAGGACATTATAACCTCTGTCTCATGTACTGAGCAGCTCCTTCATTAGTGATGTCAGCAATGAGGTCATGAACTTGTCAGGGCCTTTTGCCTCATCAATTCCTCATCCCTTATATTTCGGACAGAAAATTATAGCTTGTTTGTCTCTCCTCTGCGATGTTGGGGAAGTGATACTTAACTGTCAGCATTATTATGGTTATAATAAAAGAAAGGGGGAAAAAAAATGATCTTTATTTATTTTAAACTAACGTATTTATTATACTGCTAGAGTGGTATCTCTTATGATAACTAGCAGCAAATCCTGCCCTAACCATGCCTCCAAACCGATAATGTGTGCCAACCCATAGAAACCTTTTATTGCACATTTTGGCATTGAAATAAATTTCAGTAGACATATTTCTTATTATAGAAGCATTTGTACATGATAGTGATGTGTGTTATCAGCAACATCTACATCTATATGCAATGAATCTCTTGAAGGCTGGTCTGATGAATGTATTATCACTGTCTAATCTGTTTTTTCAGACAGTAAAATTGTTCACTGAATGACAACTTGATATTTAGTGGTGGGTTGTAACTAAGTTTTAGGAGTTTGAAGAGGGGACATATTAGCTGATTAAAAGTACTGATTGCAATTGAAAATTACTGGAGAGCTCTAATGCCATGGTGTAGTTGAGGTTATGACAGGATTTACAATTCTAAAAGACTCCTGATTGTCTTAAATCAAAATTTATGTTTGGTGGCTGATTGCAAAATGACTTTCCACTTCATTCTTTTCTTCATACAATCAAACCAATAAATGCCTCACAGCAGCACATTAATGCCTTTAATGGCAATTATTCTCTGTTCAGTTAACATTACTCAACCGACTGTGTAAAGTCCATGTTACATATCTGACAATAGTTTAAACCAATTTAAATATAATATAATTTGATTGCACAGGATTTCTCATGGTATTCTATCAAGGGAATATTTGCTGCAATCACTTATTTATTGTGATGAGGGTCTTAGTCTGGACAGTGGAAGAAAATGGAGTGTTTAAAGTCTGTCAAGTATATTAAGCGGTGAGTGTGAGACTGAGTAGGGTGATAAGGGGCTCATCCAAAGCAATGGCAATTAGCTAAAGCATCTATAGGCATAGGTGGATGGAAGACAAAATTGTAGTCTACTTTTACAATAAATCTTTCTACAACTGTTTTTTTTATTATGTACCGACACTGGTGATGATTTTCCTGATTGAAGGGTAGTCAGTGAAATGTTGTCTTTCGGGTCATCTGGATTGTTTACCTTGACTCATGCTTTATAGTTCCAATCTGGAAACGTTTAGTTTCTGTTATTCAATCTAATGATTTACCAAGATTCTGTTTTTTTTTCTTTTTTTCACATAATAATGCTGTCAACAGTTTACAGAAGCAGGCTACTTTGCTGTGTATATATTATTCCTTGAAGACTTTATTAAACTTTGATAAGCGACTTGTCTGTCTAGATTGTTTTAATAAGTTTTTCATTCAGCTTAATCTCTGTTCTTGACTTGTATGTGATACTTAGGTCTTTGATATGTCATGGTACTACTCTGCTTGAGACACATCAACTCCCCGATTATGTTGTAATTCTGGGATTAATAAGAGCCATATATATATATATATATATATATATATATATGTGTGTGTGTGTGTGTGTGTGTGTCTGTGTAGAAAAGTTTTTATAAAAGTTTCTAATCATCAGTTATTCCATGAAATTTCCTTTAAGTTGGGCTATGATGCCAGCCTAAGAATTAATTTAGTAACATAAATGTGTTTATTATTTTTAATTGCTGAGATTTTCTTGCTATATTATTGCAGTGGAAGTATTTTGAAAGAATTTCATGCTCAACTACATTATCGCTTTGAATGTAAAGGTTTATTAATAAGAGGAAGTTTATTATCTTGAAATGTTAAAACATATAAAACTTTTAGTATACCGTATTACATCAATGTTTTGATTATATACAGTAAATTTTGTAATTTACTTATTTCTCTACATTATTATCTTACCTCACAATTTATTGATTAATATAAGGCACTATTATGTTCACTTATTTATACAACTTGATCTAAAATCTATTTACTATTTACTTCCTATTAGAAGCTGCATTTTTAATTTCCTAAGTCATAGTCTTCTAGACATACATAACCTTTAGGTAAAGAGACTTCTTTTGTATATAGTAGATATGGATAGAGAGATTGTCTGGGTGTTTTTTTCACACAGGCAGGAGGTTATACACCTCATAGAGTTGCATATTGGTTATAATATTCATTGTTTTAATTCTTTAACTTAGTTTTTTGGGTATCTAACAGAAATGAAGGGATTTTTCATACATCTGAAAGTTTGGCATTTTCCTCCTTAACACGTATGTCATCATATGTCTCAATCTTTTATTTCTATATAAACTTTCATTTATACACATAATATGAAGTGTCTCTCTATCAATGTTAATAGTCTACATAATAACATTAAAAGGAGACGTTTATTCAAGCATCTCAATTTACATAAACCTCAATTGGTATTTCTTCAAGAAAGACATCTTGCAAATGAAGATTTAAATAAGTTAAATTTTAATAATTACACGGTATTAGGAAGTTCTCAATTCAAACAGAAGAAAAGATGAGTAGCTATTCTAATTAGAAATTCAACTCCATCTTCCAAAATAATTTCAACTTAGCATGATTCTTCTGGTATGTTCTGTTTAGTATCCCTTAAAATAAATAGAAAGATTTACACTTTAGTTAATTTATACTGGTGTCCAGGGGTTGGAACTAAAACGGTTAATTCCCACTTTGAAGATATTATCCACTATGCTAAGGGCAGTTTAATAATGGCAGGGGATTTCAGTTGCATCATAGATGACAAAGACTCTGACTCTGTTTCTAAATGAAAGAAATCTCCTATGTCCAGAGCTCTCTTGAAATTTATTAACACAGTAATTATTAAAGATCGTAATCATTTTGCTAAACAAAACTCATTATTTTTCACTTTCTATTCTTATCAACATAAATCTCACTCACATATTGATAGGGTTTACATTTCAAATGATTTAATTACAAAATTAAATGGAGTTAAGGTAATAGCCTGTCCTTTATCAGATCATAACACATTAATTTTTGAAATAGATTCTGACCCATTTTGCTCTCTTCCTGTCTCTAGAATACCTTCATACTTAACAAACCTAAAAGAGTTTAAATAATTTTATTTAAATGAAATAAAGACATTCCTGGAAATAAATACTACTGAAGATATTTCAGAAATATAAATATATATATATATATATATATATATATATATATATATATATATATATATATATATATATATGGGACTCTCTAACATCTTATATTTACAGCAAAACATTAACTTGGTTTATTAATAAGAAAAAATCATGGAAAAAAAGAAATGCTGGAGCTACAAACTAAACTTGACAAGCTCAAACTAGAAATACAAAAAGGCAATTCTAACCTAATACCAGAATTAATACAAACCTTCAATAACTATTTCTAAATATTGCATCATAAAACTATGATAAATCTTGAGAAAATTAAGCTAAACTCTTATTCCATGAATTCTGTTAACCAAAGACACCTAGCAAATAGAACAAAAAAATTAAATCTCGACAAATAAAAGAAGTATACAACACACACACACACACACACACACACACACACACACACACACACACACACACACACACACACACACACAAAAGGAAAGCAAATAATCTTAATAACATATTAGAAGCCTTTAGACTCCATTATAACACTCTTAGTTCTTCAACCCCTATCTCCTCTATCAATAAATGAGATTAAATGCATTCTTAATAAAAACATTGATATTAAACTATCCCAGCAGCAAATAGACATTATCAATAAACCAATCTCTATGACTGAATTAAAATCTCCAGTGGATGATGAACTAAAATCTCAAATTACCAAACTTAAAATGAACAAAGCCCCTGGTCCAGATAATATTCTACCTGAAATGTATAGATTACTGTCATGACAGCTGATGCTTTTACTCTTAAAGTATACAATATAACCAAAGAAAAATTATGTATATCCTCTTCCTGGAAATATTCCCCAATAATAAAGTCTGGTATGGATGAAAAATATTGTTCTTCATATAGACCGATATCCCTATTAAACATGGACTATAAAATGTTTATGGCAATTTATGCAAATAGAATCAAACATTTTCTCCCCTTATTAGTATATGAAGATCAAACAGGTTTCATAAAAGGGAGAAATACCTGCAATAACATTAAAAGAATCATAAGATTAATAGACCATGTTAAATACAGAGACACAGACTTTACTTTAGTCTCTTTGGACATTAACAGCTCTTTTGACTCCGTAAACTGGAGATACCTCCTCCTAGTGCTCGAAGAATATAAATTTCCTAATACTTTTAGTAATTTAATTAAATCTTTATATGAAATCTCTTTAGCATATGGTAAACTGGGTTCCCATAGGTCAGGACCCATCACAATTCAGAAGGATACTGAACAAGGTTGTCCGTTGTCACTTTTCAATTCACCTTAATGATAGAACCTTTCACAAACAATATTAGATCTGAAGATAATATTCAAGGTATGCAAATAACCAAATCTTTAAATGTGAAAATTCAGTTGTTTGCAGATGATGTACTATTGACTCTATGCAATGCAAACCACTCCTTACAAACATTATTTAACTCCATGACTAATTTCCAAAAAGTCTCTGGTTTACTTTTTAATGAAGATAAAACTAAAATATTGTCTTTAAATTCTAAAAAAAATAATAACATAAGTAAAAAAATGTTCTAAATACTTTGTAACCGAGGGTAGACTTCATTACCTAGGAGTTTACTTAACAGAAAATGTAAACAACACTCTTTTATTCAGTTATAGTGTATTAAACAAAATAGAAACAATGATGAACTGGAACAGATATCGATTTACAAGGGAGGACAGTTTATATTTGATTAAATCAATTATATTTCCCAAAATATTGTATCTTACTCAAGTCTTTTTGCTTCCACCACCCAAACACATAATTCAAAAATATAATAAAACATTTTTATAGTATCCAAATAAACCTTGAATTGCTCTAAATAGTCACTTGATAAATTGGGAAGATGCAGGAATTAACGTACAGACACAGAGACGTACGCCTTATCAGCCATTGTTAAAAACATTGTCATGTGGCTTAATCCACCTTACTTCTCTGTCTGGAAACAACTACATAAGAAGATCTGCTAAGATTCTATGCAAAATCATATTCAAGATCATTTATCCTTTTTACCAAACATCCTCTATTGGACCCTTAAAACATATATCCTAGAAAATAAAAATACAAAACTCTGTCACATTATATAAATCATATACTATCCTTATTTTAAAAATTCATGAACATTAACCCTACTATTAAGTCCTGGATATTTTTAATTTTTCTTCCAGCTTTTACCTCTAATAATTTTGAAACTCTTCAAATTAGTAAGATGAAAGTCTTAAAGGAAAACTGTTATTTTGTCATTAATTAATAAAACTTGGCAAAGTCCTTTCTACTAATTATGTTATATACAAATATAATATAAGTAAAGACGTGTGGCTAACCCTACAATCTCTGAGGCAATTCTTAATAAATAAAATAGAAGTAATGCAAATCCTAGTCAGACAAGACATACCCAAATTTATTGAATCTATTATATTCATTCCAGGGGAATGGATACTTGTCTAACATCTTACTGGAATTACTTCACATTAGTAAATGGACATCTTCCAGTCGATGATGAGAAAAACTCTGTTCTTACATCTTCGAAACATACTACACTGTCACTTCATTGGCAATTGTTCTCATGCAGATTTTTATACAGAAGTTTTTTTACCCCTCATAAAGTAGCTCTAATGTTTGCCAGTGAAGATGTTTGTTGGAGATGTTAAAAAAAAATTAAAAACAAACTGGGAACATGTTTTCTATGGTTGTAAAAGGATGGAAGCTTACTGGAATATTATACTGTAAAGTATTTCTTTCAGACTCTATTTAATGACAATTTCAAATTAACAAAATAATTGGTTTTATTTAACTCCCCTATACCTAAATGCATTTTAATAAAAGGTTATCAGTTCTTTGGACTTTGCTAACCATAGCTTGAAAGAATACTACTATTAACTGGAAAAAAACAATCTTCTCCTTCATTCAAGGAATTTAAGAATCTTACTTTGACTGTTGGCCAAGTAGTAAGCCGCGGTGGTGCAGTGGTAGCATTGTCGCCTCATAGCAAGAGGTTCTCCTGTTCGATTCTTGGCTGGGGCACCTTCTGTGTGGAGTCTGCATGTCCTCCCTGTGGTCGAGTGGCATTTGAAAGACATGCGTGAATCGGCATGCCTTCGTTGAAGGCTGGGCGTGGGCTGGCACCTTAGCACTGTAAACATTGACTGCCAATCATTAGTGGACTGGAGTTCTGCTGTGGTGACCCCTAACAGGGAAAAGCTGAAAGAAAAACAACAACTTTGACTGTTGGCCAAATGGACATCAATACTCTAAAGAACAGAACCAACAGAACAACATCATACTACAATACCTGGTTGACTATAATGGAAACATTGGAGAAAATGGACAATATTACTAGTTGATATGGTCTGATTACATCATAAAGACAATCTCTCCACTCATGCTGATTAGACATCTATGTAAATAGTTATGTTATTAATTTTATTATATTATATGCTTCTATTTCTATTTTCCTTGTTGTATACATGATTTATGATATATATACATTGGGTCTATATTATATAATCGAACGCTTAAAAAAGCGAACGCTGATTGAGCGACTTATTTGAAGTGAAAGCTTTCAATCTCGAACTGTCAGATCAGCGATTTTTTTCCCATGGAAAAAAATTGCTGATCCAAAACACATACACACAACACAAGCACACCAAACAAACAGAAATACACACACATACACCTAAAATCTGATTCCTAACCCTACACTAAACTATGCACACACCACTAACTACCCACTTACCTTAACCCAAACCCTAAGGTCCGTCACTATCACACACTCACCTCACCCGCTCCCTAACCCTAACTCATTTAAATCCGCCCTAACCCTCATGTCCACTCAATCGCACACACACCTAACCCGAGCCCTAACCCTAACTCACCTAAATCACCCTAACACTCACATCCACACAATCGCACACTTACCTGAATCCGACCGGTAACTTTCCACCATAACACTGAAAATACCGAAGCAACAGAAACGGACAACCGAATTCTTTCCCTAGGAAAAAATTTGAGTTTCTGCTGCTTCGATATTTTGCAGTTTCACGAAAATAAGTTCGATCAATCAGCGTTCACTTTTTTAAGCATTCGAGGATATAATATAGACCCTATATATTGTACTTTTCTCTACTTTTCTTAAAATTGTAACTTAACTGGAAATCAGTAACAAACTAAACAAGAAAAAGAAAAAAAAAGATAATGCACTGGGAATTTCTGGATCTTTCCTCAAATTCTGCAAATGTTGCATACAGGGGCACTATCCAAAATCCATATGTATGTAAATGCATAGAGACAATCTCTCCACTCATGCTGATTAGGTCTAGGTGGGGTGATCCTGATGTGCTGATGGGTCAAGGCCTCTGGTAGCTTGATAGTCAAAGGTGGCTAGGACAGCAAGTCTTGTAACCACTGAAACAGGGATTCATAACAGCCTCAGCCCCTCTCTGACACCCAGTCATCTGTAGCGTCAACCACATCCTTTAGCTCACATTGCCGGCTTGCCAGATGGACACACACTGGGGTGCTCACATGGTTGAAGTCATCACTCCTTCCCTATGAAGTGGTCCTCAAGTCGGCAAGGGGGAGATAGTGAATGTTCCAGCATCTGGGAGGCCTGCAGTTGAGTTGCACTGGACACTTCTAGATCTGCAGCAAACAGAACAGAAAAGGGAAAGAAAACAGAGCAGGATGACACCTAGATGGAGGCAACAAAATGATGCATATGTGTTAAACAGC
The DNA here is from genome assembly GCF_019279795.1 of Protopterus annectens. NCBI lineage: Eukaryota > Metazoa > Chordata > Ceratodontiformes > Protopteridae > Protopterus > Protopterus annectens. Next base: position 845,902,305 of record NC_056750.1, read on the forward strand.
AGATGACTTTATTTCAATGAGACAAAATTAGAGCAATAATATTTTTATTCTGAAATAGTAGGGTTGGCATAATAGTTATGGTCTTCATCTCATACCCACATGGTACAGGTTTAGATAGTGGCCTCTGGGGTCATTAGCCAAGTAATTCTCTATGAATGTTAAAATTCTACTAACTAAATTTATCTTAGATTTAATAATAATGAGTAAATTGTAATAAGTAGTATTTTAAGTACAGATCTGATTTCATTTCAAAATACTGCATGCACTTTGTGAATCTTGAAGTGGTCCTGTTTAACTTTGAAGAAAGTCCACATGACGTACTTTAGTTTATTTTAAAAGGTGGTCTCTAGAATGGGAAAATATATTTGTTGGAACTACATAAGAGTAATACTTATATGAAAATTAATTATAGGGTGTATGATATCAGGTAGCAAAATCTACCAGAAGTGATGGTAACATTTATATATAGCTGCTTGCAGTTTTCAAAAAAGGCAAAATATTGCAGCACCCTGTCTAATTTCCCCATTAGTCTCTAAAGGGGCCATTAATCTATCAGACTTAAACCAAAAAAGCTAACTATAATTTTTACAAAGTTATTTTAAACTTTCCCAGACTTATATTTATCAAAGATCAAGCAATTTATGCATTACCCAAAAAAGGTTATTCATGAGCCTAGTGATCTGTAAATGTGCTATTATAAGGCTGAAATTCAAATCAGCAGCGAGAAACATTTTTGCACCTAATATTTATAGTTGTTGTAATCTAGTTTTCAGTTTTATGCTTTGATTAGTGAAATCATAACCATATAATTAAATTATTTTAAAACTATAGAGCTATGAGATTGACCAGTACTATAACTCTACACTGTTCTAAAGTCTCTGCAGTCAGCCCAATATAAGAATGCATTACGAGACAGTTAAACAATTATATCATAGTTGTTAGCGGACATCTACTGTTTTGAAATAAACTGTATATAAGAGATGTAACTATATTTCTTATTGGATTTTATGCTATTCGAATATAACCAGAACATGTGCTATACAATTCGACAGCAATATATAATGTAACATTACAGTGGATATAGCATATGTAGAGTAAGCCAAATATAAATCTATCTAAAGTGAGATTTTGATTGCAGTCCAAGATGCAGATTGGTATCCACACCTCACAAACAGGCAATGTAAATTATACCCACCATAAAATATATTTACAAAAATCGCTAAATCAGTTTGCAAATCTTACTTAAACTTTAACAATACATAGAAGTAAAGTCGCTCATTGATATGTTTCTGAATAGCAGTATTAGCACTATGTCTTGTTACATTTAATAAGCTGATGAGCAATAACAAGACTACTAATAATAAAAAACTGTGAGCGCACCAGAGAATTTGAAACAGCTTTGGTATCTTCTTTCCTCGGGTTATTGAAATGCCAGTGCCATTAACAGAATTAGTTGCATCAATATATTTGCATATTTTCATGTCACTGACACATCGCAACAAATGCAAGAATGTTAACCATTAAGTACAGTGCTTTAGTGTAGCTACAATACTGAATGTCAGGCAGAATCAATTCCTATTTTAAATCTTGCTACTAATTAAAGGCAGAACATATGTTAAGTTCTAAATTATATAGGTGATATCCATCTATTAGATTTAATTATTTTAGTCCGGTATGGTCATTGTGCTAGTGTAATGGATATTGCTATAGATATCATTCTACATAAAAACAGCCCAACTCTACCTACCAAGTAGAAGACTACAGCAGCTGTGGACCTTATTAGATTAAAAATTATCTTTAGGGTATGACAGTCATCATAGGAAGTCTTGCGAAGGTTTATCCTCTTTGCAGAAATCATAATTAATGTAGTTCATGCCGTAGAAGTCCAAAAGTACATTAGGATTTGGATACTGCCTTTTTAAGAAGTCCATCGAGTCATTGATGACATCATGCAGCTCTTGAAGTTGTTCAGAGATGGGTGCGGACAAATCACTGAGTCGTAGTAAGTACAAACAGCTTCAGATGTTTCAGCGGGAAACTGTAAGCTATTCAAACAACAAATTAAGGCTTCCAAAGACTTGAGAGCTGCTGGCGACACTCCAGCAACAACCAAAGCTCTCACTATAAGCCAAAGCAGAGAAAATAAAAAAAAAATTCCCTCAGATCTATTGAATCTTCGGATCCGTTACCAGCCCAAAGCCAGTAACCAACAAAACTCAATGAGACAAATACAGCATTAAACAAAAGGGCACCAAATGAAGTTACCAGCCTTAATTATTCAACAAAAACAACATAGGCACAAGAAATAGAAAATAATGCACTTCTCAGCACTACAAATAAAGGTACACAGTCAACTGCTCTAAACAGAAGCAAGCAATTAATCAAAATCACCATAGGGAAATTATATAAAAAAATCACCAACAACATATCTAACACATATTTCCTACGACCTTAAGGAGATATGTAACAAAAAGAAACCTTAGACAAAAGGATAAAAAGACTGTGGCAAAAGTAAACCTTTATCTATTTATATATATTTACATACACTCTATTAAGATATAGAGGTAAGACAGCAAACGGAATGCCAGCCATGCAATCAAAGCAATATAGGGCTTCTTAATATCTATAAACAAAATAATATTAAACCAGTGCAGTCAATATATTCAAAAGTATAAGCAAGCATGGGGCAATAATCAAAACCTTTTTATTATTTTTTTTAATCTTAAAGCAGAATGTTAATAAAACTTGTTTATATAGGGTATATACTATATTATATTTTTAGAAATATCCAAGACAAGGAGAACTAACATTATTAAAATGGAAATAAGATGAACAAAATGCTAACAGCTATTAAAAGAATCTAAACAACTAGTCAATGGGTAACACAAGCCAAAAATACAATATAATAGAGATTAGAACATGCTGAACCATTGTCATTTTCCATGACTTCTGGGTCATACGAAAGATCATATGTGAATAAAAAACATAAAATCCATATTGTAAAAAAATATTTTTAAGTTTCTTCTTGTGTTCAACTGTTTTCTAGGTACCATTTTCAGCAATCCTTTTAAGACTTGAACTAACCCAGCCCATTTCATCAATTTTTTCCAATATTTTATTAGATTTTATGTATTTGATGGCTGCATCTAGCTCTTCAGATATCTTCGGACCATCTTGAAGGAAGATTTTCAGCGTTGCAGAGAAAAGCAGGTGAGACTTTATTTGTGTTTTTTTTTAAGTTCTTTAAGAAATGGTAAGAATTGTTTCATTTTAGTTATGACAGATGAGGGATAGTCATTATCAAAACGAATGATGTTATGTTTGTATTTGATAGGTGATCTAGACCAAGCAGTCTTCAAAACTATTTCTTTATCGTGAGTAGATAAGAATTTGACTATGACTGATTTTGTGGAATTACTTTTGGTATTTTTAAATGTAAACAAGGACCTGTGGGCTCTTTCTATTCGGGAAGCTTTAAAATTTCAGGTAGCCATGAGGTTAAAAATGTATCCATATTATTTTCTTCCAGATTGTCTGGTAGCCCAAAGATTCCGATGTTATTTCTTCGTGATCTATTCTCTAGATCATCTATTTTTGATTGAAGCAGGAAATTTTGCTTTAGAAGAAATTCTAAGTTATGTTCATTTTGTTGTATTCTACTATCCATGTCATTTAATTAAGTTTCAGTATAGTAATTTGTTTCTTCTGTTGCTTAAGATCTTGATGTATTGTCTCCATTCGTTGTGAAGTGGTTTCGTCAAAATTATCAATCTTCACGTCCATTCTGTCAATTTTTGTTGACAATTCCTGAATGGTAGTTAAAAGAGTTTGAAACTCTTTTTTTAATGCTGAGTCCTGATGAGAAGATTTTGTAAAGCTCATGTTGAAGTCAGATGCCAGAAACTTGTCTCTTGTATTTTGACAGGAAAAGTTGAAAAAAATGTTTAAAATATTTTAATACTAAGTAGACTATTAAAAGAAACCAAATATATAAAAATGTTTTTTTAGTTAGATATAATTAAAAATTCCTGTTATAAAAAATATGATAAGGCAGAGCTGAGTGAAAGTGCTGCTACTCAAGGCTTATCTTTAGCCACACCCCCCTCAATTTAATCTATTTGTGACACAAGCAAAAAGCACCAAATATTTACTGTAATTATTAGGAAATGTAAAGTCATTAACAAGTATCCAAAATGAAATATTGAATGTGGGAAAAGCATTTAAGTTAATTAAGCCCCATACTGCTGCAGGAGCAAATGGTTTGAATGTTTTTTTTTTTGGGGGGGGGGTCTGTTGTGAAGGACAATATCCCCTGCCTTTTGTATCTTTTTTGGAATCAACAGCTTCTCTTATGAAAGGAGCCCCCCAGGGTTCTACTTTAGCCCCCTTGCTATTTTCCATATTTATCAACAAACTCCCATCTGATCACCCTCTGATACCCCTGATTCTTTATTCAGATGACATTGTCACATACAGATCAAACAAATCCCACTTTATTATACAAACTCTGTCCCAAGATGATCTCCAAACGCTCAATCAGTGGCTAATATGCCTGACACATTCAATCCATCAAAAAACAAAGCAATGCTATTTGGTACTAGCCAAAAATAGCCACCATAGAAACTACCACATCCTTCAGCATTTGGTTACACCAGTCTCTTAACTTTCAACTACACATTGAAACACATACAAAAAAGATCAACACACAAATGTTTTGGGTGAACAAGCTATTGCCTTTTCTGTCTAAACCACCCAAAGCTGACATAGGCAAAGGAATACTCTTATCTCATCTCAAATATGCACTACCCATTATAGCTGCTGCCTCAAAGAAAATTCCACCATCTTACAAACCATTTCCAATAAAATCTGCTAGTTCATTACTAAGTCCCCCAATAATGACCGTCACTGCCTAGCTCTCAACAAAGCTAAATGGCTCCCAGTACATTTGAGAGTCAACTTCCTGGTAGGATCACTAATTCATAAAGCCTTTTCTCCCGAGACATCATCACATCTCACTCATAAACTTTTCATCAAAACCCCTACATATAACCTTATGGGTATTTCTCAATTTCAAATGACCCTACTAACTTCAAAAAGTAAACTTTGACCATGTATTCTCCATCCTAGCACCTAAACTATGGAAGTTCATTCCGCTCTCTGGAAATGTATTCCTCTGTCAGTCCAGGACATCCAAAATTACTCAGACTTCAGACAATAGCTCAAGGAACACCTCTTCATCCAAAGTGCAGCTGTACTCACTCAGGCATGAACCTGCAGCTCTCTTACACCACCTTTTCCCTGTTTCACCCTGCCTCTCATTCATACCACTTCCATCCTCTCTCTCACACTTCTTCTCCTTTCTACTACTCTTCCATCTGCACGCCTCTCTCACCTTTTCTCTCTGACTTCTGTCTATGGTACCCTATCCTGCAACTATTCTCACTTGCCTCTTCTAACGTCTTCATATCTCTCAATACAATGATATGCTCTGTCCATGTAGCATAAGCCATCTCAGTCATTATAGATGCATATTATCCATAAAGCTCTGCTAAGAATTCCATTTTTACATCCATGTTTTGACATTGTTAACTGCTTCTTGAACTAAATGTTTTAGCATATTCCCGCAACTGTAAATATGTATATATATTTGTTTTTTATATATCATTGTATTTGTAAATATGTTTTGTTCATTTCTCACGTAATCCTTTTCACCCGGGCTATGCCTGCAAATGGTCCATCACTAAACAACACAGGTGAACAAATATAAATAAATAAATAAATAAATAGTTGGTTAAAATAGAGATGCCAATAAATTATGGAGTTGACTGAAGAAAATTTACAGCCTACTGATTCTGCCCAAGTGTTGTCACTAGCCCCTAAACAGCTGAGCCTGTTTCATCTGTTTGAGAACAGGAAAAAAATATCTTACATTCAATCAATTTGACAGAATCTTCACTAAAATATGACTGTTATGCATGTATTCAAAAAAGTCTATATTATTGAACAGAAACATAAAAAAATAGCTGTTTGTAGATCAACAAAAGTCATGATATGGTGAAATTTAAGAAAGATTCTGAAGTATCTGAAGCACTGAAATAAGAGTGGAAGTCAAACTGTTGAAAGAAATGCTGAGAATTAGTAAGCAGAATATTTCATTTAAACTGGGCATGTGCAGAGAGTAATATTTTTTGACTGCAGACATTATTAAAACACTATGCCTCAAAGGTATCCATTTATGTATTTATTTAGATTTGTTAACGGTGTAGAGTACTGATCCAAGACGACCTATGTCAGGCTCAGACTGGTGTAAAATGCAAAATGGAGACAAGTAAAATGTACGACTGATAAAATGGCAAAGATAGGTAAAGCATAGGTGTGCAACTACAATATGCAGACAAAAGTATTAATATACAGATAAAAGTAATGCTTAAAATTTAAGGTCCAGTAGATGACATACAGCAATGATTTGAAAACAATTACAAAAGGAGTGTCTGACTGTAGTAGGCCCAGAGAGGCCTTGTAGGATTTAAGAGAAGAATACACAGAATCATATAAGGAAGGTTTGCTTAAAGGAAGATTGTAAACATAATAGACTAGTGGGGAAGAGAATGTGGAAAAGGTGCAAGCGTTTAGGGTATGATACTAGCCTGAGAATGAGCAATGAGTCAGGAATATCTGATTGGGTATAGGTGGCAAAGCACTGCGCTATTAGTGGTCATTTATCATCAGAGTATTTTCATATAGAACTGGATGGAGAAGTTTTGTTTAGGAGTATTTAAGTTATGTTATTCTTAGTACAACAATAACATTCTGCTTTTTGTAGGAGGTGGTGCTTGAGGTTTTTCTGAACTGTTGAAGAAGAGAAAAAATCACTTATGGAACAGAGTATGTTTTTCCATACTTTGGTGCCTAAAACAGAGAACCTGTGATTTCTAAATTTTTCAAACTGCGAAGGTCGGTAGATAAAGGAAGCTTAGTTGAGACCTGAGGTTGTATGTGCTTTCTCTATTTGTGTTTTTATAGGAGGGAAACAAGAAGAAGTCATTTGCTGGATTGGCAACTAAATAGTGGTTCGGAGAACAGAACAGTGATGCTCTGCTCTTGGAATTCAGGAGATAAAGTAGCATATTTTGCTTGAGGTTGTTTAGAGACATAAGATTTTTCTTTGAAGCTGAGGCAATTGCAGAGAGAATGTATCCTTTCCCCTATGGCTGTCCTTCCTGGGCCATTATTTTGTAGTCTCATAGCTTAGATACTTGCAACCAGTTGATCAATTTGCTTCTTGGGAGTGAGAGCTCTCAGTATTCCTGTGTGAGCTTAGATCTCCCAGCACATTTGCTCATGCCAGGAAACTCAATCAGTGAATTCTTCCCCTGTCAGCAAGACTCCAGAGAAAGGTAGTGGGATGGTTTACTAGTACCTAAATTTTCCCTCAATGTAGCACCCCTGAGGGCCTCTCTGAGCTCTGCTGAGAATATGGCCTACTAGTAACTAACATCTCCCTCAATGGAGCAACCCCTCAAGGGTCTCTCTGAGCTCTGCTGAGATTATGGCTTACTAGTACCTAACATCTCTCTCAATGGAGCACCCCCCCCCCACCAGGGACGCTCTGAGCTCTGCTGAGTGTATGGCTTAATAATACCCAACTTCTCCTCAGTGGAGCACCCCCCCCCCCCCCAGGGGCTCTGAGCTCTGCTGAGTTCTGCCACTGGCAGGAGCATGCCTCCACATGATGAATCATGTAGTATGTGTTGGGTAAGTATTTTCAAAGAAACATACTTTATAAATGTGTTTAAGTGGGAAGGTTATGTGTTCTGAATGCTTTTATAAAACATAAAGTTTAAAAAGATTTGTAGAAACGGAGCAACAGCAGGCAAAACTCTGATGTAATATATCCTTAAAAGTTTAATAAGCACAAGTTCCAACGAAAGATAAGCGCTTTCACTAGTCAAGCTTCTTCAGATCTATGTACTCTGTGCTTCATAACTCAAAACATTTAAATACAGATTCAAAATTCTAACAACCAATCATGTTCAAATATCAATTAGCATTTTAAAAACATACACTTTATCTCGTTTAAAACCGAGGTCAATGCCCCCCTATAAGAATATATAGAAAATGTACATATGTATATAAAATGCAAACAAATGAACTTTTTATAAAAAATCTATACATCTGTATATATATTCATAAAAACATGTCCATGGAAAAGATGTATAATACATAATAAATGAACTCAATATATATATATATATATATATATATATATATATATATATATATATATATACATGCATATATATATATATATATATATATATGTATAAAAGACATGAAATAGCAAAAAGGAACATCATATTCAAATATACCTATTTAATGTGTCTGCGCTTTCTTAGCTTGGGTTTAATAGAAGCCCTCTCATTGAGCCCATGGCCCATATCAGCCCTTAACTTGATGATACAATCATTCTCCCTGTCCTCAGTATGATTTCTGATGTCACCACCTCGCATGCTAGGTGTTATTACCTCAAGGGCTCTGAACAAAAACTGATGACTAGCGTCCTGCTGTGTAACATGTTTAGCCAGAGCATTGTGCTCTGAATGTTTCCTTATATGATATAAATGTTCGCGAATCCTCTCCTTAAAAGCTCTATTCATTTTTCCAACATAAAAGGAGGTGCAAACCTGGCAGACTGCTAAGTAGACTAGATGTATCGTCATACAGTCAGCTCTGGCTGATAAACTGAATTCTCTTCTCAAATCAGGGTGAAAAAGGCACCTATTAGTATCTATATGTGAGCAAAAATTACATTGCCCACATGGTCTAGTATATTCATCATCGTAAACGACATGATGATCTCTGGGGTAGCATAAGAATCTCTTCAGGTTCCTTTTGTTTCTATATAAGAAGCGTGGCTGTTCATCAACAATCTTCTTAATATTGCCGTCTACCTGTAAAATAGGCCAATTCTTGCTCATAATGTCTCTAAGTTCCTGTTTATCACTGGTATAAAAAGCTGGAATTTTAACAAAATTAGTAATATGATGTCTCTCTAAATGATTATTAGGCAATAAGGGCCCAAAATAAGGTGCTGCAGTACCATCACGTAATTTGGTCACTGTCTCAAAGTGTTTATTTATTTCAGAACTTTTGTATCCTCTATCTAGAAACTTCGATCTCAAACTATCAAGTTCATCAGTGAAACCTCTGTCTAAGGGATTCAATCTAGATGCCCTCATGCCTTGGCCTTTCACAATGTTCCTGAACACAAAGGTGGGTTGCATACTAGATCTCATTAATAATGTATTGAAATGGCATGGTTTACGGTAGATCCCTGTATTAAATAACCCACTTGTTAGCCTTTCTATATATATATATATATATATATATATATATATATATATATATCCAAGAAATCTATCCTCTGCTTAGAGCTATTAATAGTGAATTTCAAAAATTCTGTTAAACTATTCATCTTGTTGTGTAGAAGGCCTAACTCATATTCGGTTCCTTTCCATAAGACAAAAAGGTCATCGACAAATCGTCGATAGAAAATCACATGTTCTTTAAACTCATCTACCATGAATAAAGAATTCACTTCCCACTGTGCCAAAAAACATGTTAGCATAACTATTGGCACAGGGGGTACCCATTGCTACACCATCTTGTTGTCTAAATATGTTCTCCCGGTACATAAATAAGTTGTTCTCTAAGACTACTTCTAAAAAGTATGCAATCAACTCAATCTGAACATTCAACTATGTGTTATGTTCCTTTAAGTAATCCAAAACATATTGTACACCCAGATCATTCGGGATAACTGTAAATAGAGACTGAACATCAAAAGTAACCAGAATTAACTCATCAGTGTGTATAACATTATGCAGACACTCATATAGATCTATCAGGAAGTGTTTAGAATCTCTCAAGACATATGTGTTCATATTCAAAATTAGTCTTAAATGTTTTTCCACATATACTGATAAATGTTCTGTAACCCATCTACTTCCTGCAACTATCGGCCTCATGGGTGGCTCAAGTATATTTTTATGTATCTTGGGTAGGCCTTGTATTTGTGGAATAAGTGGGTCCCTAATAACTAAATATCCAAACACATCTTTAGTAATAAGTCCACTTCTATAGATATCCAATAATGTATCAGTAACATGCTCTACAATATCAACCACATGCTCCTTGGTAATATTTGTATAATATTTATCTCTTAAAAGTTTATCCATAGATTCAACATATTTTAAGAGTATCCATAACCACAATCCTGCCTCCCTTGTCTGCAGGTCAGATTGTTATGGAATTCTCATTTTGTAAATGTTTCAAGCACTCTCTCTCTCTCTTACTCAAATTATCTTGTTTATTACATCTCTTAAACTTCCTATTCATTGTTCTCTCATCATAATACTTAAATAACTCATCTTCTGTGAGTTTCAAGTAAGCATCCACCAATGGATGGTTCATAGGAACATAGCTACTTAGTTTCTTAAAATGAAAGTGCTGTTCTGTTTGTACATTCACCTCATCTAAACCTTGCTTGTCGTAGATATACTTAAGCATGACATTCCTACAAAAAAATCTTAAGATCCATAATTGTGTATGTAAGGTTACTGTAACATCTGGGGATGAAGTTAAGTCCTCTACTCCATAGCTTCTCTTCATCTAAAGATAGTACATATCCAGAAATGTTACAAATCATTGACTCATTCCCTTCCCCCACATTTTCTTGATGGTCTGATGTGGTGCATACTTGTCTGAGTATTTTCCCTTCTGCCTGCTAGAGCTCATTGACCATGTCCTCCTCGGGCCCTTGTCTGTGTGGATAGGAAGGGGAAAAGGAATCCCACCTTCTACAGGACGTGGCCCAGTTTAAAGTCCTTGGTATCCCAGGTATGGACATGGACGGAGCACTAACTCTGATAATGAGAGTGTATCTATGGCCAAATCAAACGGACTGAAACATCATGTAACTACAACTAATGTTAATAAGTCTGTTAATAGTTCTGCTATCAATGTTGTTAATAATGATACTGTTGCTGCTGCTAATATAGGTAGTAAGAATGAGGATATTGCTGGTACACGTTTACGTGAGAGAGTGGGTGAACAAATATGTGTGATTAATAATGAACAAGCGAAACTTGAATCCATTAATATTGACACGAGTATACCTAATATTTCTACAGGGACTGGAGTCACTGATAATATATGTGAATCAGATAATAATGCCACCATTATTGAAAATGAAGGAAATTTATACCCTGAGGTAAAGATAGTTAGAAATCAACCTCCTTCTTACATAACACCAGCAGTTGTGAGGCCGAAGACTTCTAATAAGTCAGTGGTTAACTCCTATCCTGTAGAAGGTGGGATTCCTTTTCCCCTTCCTATCCACACAGACAAGGGCCCGAGGAGGACATGGTCAATGAGCTCTAGCAGGCAGAAGGGAAAATACTCAGACAAGTATGCACCACATCAGACCATCAAGAAAATGTGGGGGAAGGGAATGAGTCAATGATTTGTAACATTTCTGGATATGTACTATCTTTAGATGAAGAGAAGCTATGGAGTAGAGGACTTAACTTCATCCCCAGATGTTACAGTAACCTTACATACACAATTATGGATCTTAAGATTTTTGGTAGCAATGTCATGCTTAAGTATATCTACGACAAGCAAGGTTTAGATGAGGTGAATGTACAAACAGAACAGCACTTTCATTTTAAGAAACTAAGTAGCTATGTTCCTATGAACCATCCATTGGTGGATGCTTACTTGAAACTCACAGAAGATGAGTTATTTAAGTATTATGATGAGAGAACAATGAATAGGAAGTTTAAGAGATGTAATAAACAAGATAATTTGAGTAAGAGAGAGAGAGAGAGAGTGCTTGAAACATTTACAAAATGAGAATTCCATAACAATCCGACCTGTAGACAAGGGAGGCAGGATTGTGGTTATGGATACTCTAAAATATGTTGAATCTATGGATAAACTTTTAAGAGATAAATATTATACAAATATTACCAAGGAGCATGTGGTTGATATTGTAGAGCATGTTACTGATACATTATTGGATATCTATAGAAGTGGACTTATTACTAAAGATGTGTTTGAATATTTAGTTATTAGGGACCCACTTATTCCACAAATACAAGGCCTACCCAAGATACATAAAAATATACTTGAGCTACCCATGAGGCCGATAGTTGCAGGAAGTGGATGGGTTACAGAACATTTATCAGTATACGTGGAAAAACATTTAAGACTAATTTTGAATATGAACACATATGTCTTGAGAGATTCTAAACACTTTCTGATAGATCTATATGAGTGCCTGCATAATGTTATACACACTGATGAGTGAGTTAATTCTGGTTATTTTGATGTTCAGTCTCTATTTACAGTTATCCCGAATGATCTGGGTGTACAATATGTTTAGGATTACTTAAAGGAACATAGCACATATTTGAATGTTCAAATTGAGTTGATTGCATACTTTTTAGAATTAGTCTTAGAGAACAACTTATTTATGTACCGGGAGAACATATTTAGACAACAAGATGGTGTAGCAATGGGTACCACCTGTGCCAATAGTTATGCTAACATGTTTTTGGCACAGTGGGAAGTGAATTCTTTATTCATGGTAGATGAGTTTAAAGAACATGTGATTTTCTATTGACGATTTGTCGATGACCTTTTTGTCTTATGGAAAGGAACCGAATATGAGTTAGGCCTTTTACACAACAAGATGAATAGTTTAACAGAATTTTTGAAATTCACTATTAATAGCTCTAAGCAGGGGATAGATTTCTTGGATATATGGATATATATATATATATATATATATATATATATATATATATATATATATATAGAAAGGCTACCAAGTCGGTTATTTAATACAGGGGTCTACCATAAACCATGCCATTTCAATACATTATTAATGAGATCTAGTATGCATCCCACCTTTGTGTTCAGGAACATTGTGAAAGGCCAAGGCATGAGGGCATCTAGATTGAATCCCTTAGATAGAGGTTTCACTGATGAACTTGATAGTTTGAGATCGAAGTTTTTAGATAGAGGATACAAAAGTTCTGAAATAAATAAACACATTGAGACAGTGACCAAATTACGTGACGGTACTGCAGCACCTTATTTTCGGCCCTTATTGCCTAATAATCATTTAGAGAGACATCATATTACTAATTTTGTTAAAATTCCAGCTTTTTATACCAGTGATAACCAGGAACTTAGAGACATTATGAGCAAGAATTGGTCTATTTTACAGGTAGACGGCAATATTAAGAAGATTGTTGGTGAACAACCACGCTTCTTATATAGAAACAAAAGGAACCTGAAGAGATTCTTATGCTACCCCAGAGATCATCATGTCGTTTGCGATGATGAATATACTAGACCATGTGGGCAATGTAATTTTTGCTCACATATAGATACTAATAGGTGCTTTTTTCACCCTGATTTGAGAAGAGAATTCAGTTTATCAGCCAGAGCTGACTGTATGACGATACATCTAGTCTACTTAGCAGTCTGCCAGGTTTGCACCTCCTTTTATGTTGGAAAAACAAATAGAGCTTTTAAGGAGAGGATTCATGAACATTTATATCATATAAGGAAACATTCAGAGCACAATGCTCTGGCTAAACATGTTACACAGCAGGACACTAGTCATCTGTTTTTGTTCAGAACCCTTGAGGTAATAACACCTAGCATGCAAGGTGGTGACATCAGAAATCATACTGAGGACAGGGAGAATGATTGTATCATCCAGTTAAGGGCTGATATGGGCCATGGGCTCAATGAGAGGGCTTCTATTAAGCCCAAGCTAAGAAAGCGCAGACACATTAAATAGGTATATTTGAATGTAATGTTCTTTTTTGCTATTTCATGTCTTTTATACATATATGTATATATATATATATATATATATATATATGCATATATATATATATATATAGATAGATAGATATATATATAGATAGATAGATATATATTTTGAGTTCATTTATTATGTATTATACATCTGTTCCATGGACATGTTTTTATGAATATATATATACAGATGTATAGATTTTTTTTTATAAAGAGTTCATTTGTTTGCATTTTATATACATATGTACATTTTCTATATATTCTTATAGGGAGGCATTGACCTCGGTTTTATACGAGATAAAGTGTATGTTTTTAAAATGCTAATTGATATTTGAACATGATTGGTTGTTAGATTTTTGAATCTGTATTTAAATGTTTTGAGTTATGAAGCACAGAGTATATAGATCTGAAGAAGCTTGATTAGCGAAAGCACTTATCTTTTGTTGGAACTTGTGCTTATTAAACTTTTAAGGATATATTACATCAGCGTTTTGCCTGCTGTTGCTCCGTTTCTACAAATCTTTTTAAACTTTATTACTTTCATTAGCAATGGAGCATTTACTGGATTGGTTTGCGGTTTTTCTTTGGTATTTTTCAGCTTTTATAAAACAGGAGAGTAGCTAATTGGAACTTGGTAAGTTAGCATTTGGGATTTTTATATTGTAATTATTAATATTGTAACACAGATCAGTGGTGTATTTAGCCCAATGTCAACAGTGCCCAGCTTTCTACGTCGGCAAAACCGACCGTCGATTGCGGGATAGGATCTATGAGCATATCTACACCATTAAAAAGAGAAAATTAGATAATGCCTTGGCTAGACATTGTGACACTAATGCAGTCCACGTTTTCAAGTTTAAAGTTATTTCACATTTAACTCAACAGGAGAACAACAGATATATGGAGGACAGTTTGATCAAACTTCTACTTGAAAGAAATAAGCTTAACTGGCAACTCAGCTTGGATGCTTGCAGTCAACCGGGACTTAATGAAACATATTCTATTTCATGTATTTTGAAATTAAAGAGTTTACGTAGGTGAACTCTACGATTGTGAGGTTTTAGGTCATGTTCATTTCAGGTTTTGATTAGTGGTGGCAATATAATATACATGTTTTATTAGACGCTGAAGAATAATAATATTGTCAGTATTTTTAGTATTTCTGCTATTATCATTAGTGTTTCTTTAGTACACTACATATACAGTATCATTTTTCATATGTAGTGTTATGTTTATTATCTAATACTTTTTCTTTTAGTACATGTATGACTGGTGTTTTCTGAGTCGGCTCACATGAACCGTGTGGTTATTAACATAATTTTAATACAATTTCAAGATAATATAATATTATGTAACATAATTTTAATGATGTTTACCTGTACACAGATGATATGTGTTTTTTACTTTTATAAGGAGGAGTAGTTACATTTAGATTTTAGCAGCTTCTCAACATGAGCTTGTGCAGCTAATTTGTATGTAGTTTATCTACTTTAACACGTTTTATAAGACTGAAATAAGATGTTAGGTTATTTAACTGGTTGTGTTTTTTCACACGGTATATACACCTTTAATTTTTGGTGGACATGCTGCGAAGATGTGATAGGCTCACATTATATGATGAGGGGTTTTTAAACTGAGGTTTGAATGCCATTAATTGTCTGATGAAGTCTGGATAATATCCAGATGAAAAGCGCTTCACGCTATTGTTTCTGTCTTGTCATGTTGTACTTGAGTATTACTTAATTTGGAGTCCTTGCATTAAAGGAGCATTTTACAGTATCTGAGCGTGGAGTCTGGTGCTTGTCCAAAAATGTTTTTGTCTCTTTGGAACATACTTTATAAATGTGTTTAAGTGGGAAGGTTATGTGTTCTGAATGCTTTTATAAAACAGGAGAGTAGCTAATTGGAGCTTGGTAAGTTAGCATTTGGGATTTCCTTTAGTGTGTTTCTATGTATGTTATTGTAACTGCACTGAAACAGAATACAATGGAGAATTCAGGTGGGCTTGAATCTGGGGTGAAGCACTTAATTTCATGACAGTGGGAAGTCCAGTGAATTTAGTACGAAGGCCTTTTGGACAGAATTGACCTTTAAAGGTTGTAGAAGTGCTGTTGGCATATTTTCTTGTCTATTTCAGGCACTTGGTTAACTTAGGCCAATCATTTTTTGAGCTTATTGAAGAAAGTGGATTTTTGGCTTTGAAGGAAAATTACTTTGTATCTCCTAATAATGCTGAAGAGAGAGCTGCGTATATATTGTTAATGTACTCTGCCACTGGGGGACACTTTTACAAAGGAAGAGCTGTGTACATATTGTTAACGTTCTCTGCCACTGGGGTACACTTTTACATCAGAAGAGCTGTGTACATATTATTAACGTACTCTGCCACTGGGAGACACTTTTACATCAGAAGAGCTGTGTACATATTGTTAAGTACTCTGCCACTGGGAGACACTTTTACATCAGAAGAGCTCTGTACATGTTGTTGACGTACTCTACCACTGGGGGACCTAGGCTATGATTATAACTAGATTTTACTGGTCTGATATTATGAAAGCAGCAGAAAAGATGGTGCTTAACCCCAGCTTTAGGAAACCTTTGATAGCCCTACCTGTAAAAGAAGTCCCATTTGAGTGAAATGTGTATTATCAATGTAAAATCCAGAAAGCATCTACAGTATATACTGGTGATAATTGACTAAGTAAACAATCTTCCTGAAGAAGTACTCCTAACAATAAATATGTCCCAAAGCTATTCTTACAAAACAAGGCACCCCATCACAACTAAAGTACCGCATGCACTTTTCCAGTACTTTAAGTTTTATCATTTAAAAGCATTGATATACCACCCTCAGACAGATGGACTAGTTTAATGTTTTAACAAAACTTTAAAGATAAATTTGAGGAATGCTACATAAAATGATATGAAAAACTGGGAATAACTGCTCCCCCGTCTTTTTTTCTTTTTTTTACTGTGAGATAAATACCCCAAACCTCAACTTGGTTCACTTCATTTGGACTGTTATATGGAAGAAATAAAGAAAGAAACATGAGAAGAGGGAAACACCCCTTTAAAAGTGTGACAGAAAACTTTATTGACTTGAAGAAAAGGTTAAACACTGCAATGCCCACAGAAAAAGGAATATCATAGAAATGCTCATTTTAGAGTTTAAAACAGGGGGCATTTCTTTGTATCTGCTGTCAAGAGTAAAGTCTTAGTAAAGTATCAGGGACATTTGTCAGTCATTATTGGCAAAGATAAATAAACTAGAAAGTAAAGCAAAGTAGAAAAAGGAAGAGATATACCATTTAAATATTTTAAAGCTTGGAAGGGAACTGTGGTTTCTATAGTCTGTTCACAGCAGTCAAAGCTCCCATGATGTGTCCTGAAGAAAAAAATAGGTGAAAGCTTGTCAGTATCCCAGGAAAAAAATGAAGTTGTACTTAGAAAAAGGGAAATATACTTTTAAGAGTTACCTAGCAGAACCAATTTAATATACCTCAATAGTGAAACCCTCTCTGGTAAAAAGTAAATCTGAAATTATATCAGAAACCAGAGACCGACTGTCAAGTATTTCAGTAACAGGCACAGAAAATGCTCAAACTCCTGATTATGGAAGAATCTCAGAATGTGGGGAATAACCCCATTATACTGGTCACCACGTTTAATGTGGCCGTAAAGCTTTGTAATTATTTCAGAAAGATTTCCAAATTTGATTCATACTCTATGCCTCCAGCGGGCAAACAAGTTGAAAAATTAGGTAGGGCAAGATTTCTGTCTTGACTAGATTTAAGAAAAGGGTACTGGCAAATCATATTAGACCCTGAAATCAAGGAGAAAAGAAAACAGCATTTTTCATCCCTGATGGCCTGCTTCATTACAGATTTGTGCCAGTGTGGCTTCATAGAGCACCAGATACCAACCAGAGGCTTATGGACAGGGTCATTAGACCACACATCAACTATTCTTTGACCTACCTTGATGATGTTGTGATCTTCTCAGAGAACTGTGAAAACCACTTCCTGAAGGTGCAGGCCATATTAGACTTCTTACATAAGGCTAGATTAAAAGCCAACCCAGAAAAAATATAAGTTGAGGATGTCTGAAGCCCTTTATTTGGGCTGCATAGTAAGCAGAGGGATTGCAAAGCCCCAGGACAAGAAGGTAGAAATGGTACATATATGGCCTACACCTACTACTAAGAAACAGGTCAAGGCTTTGCTAGAACTTGCCAGTAACTTCCATAAGTTTATCACAGACTTTGTTACTATATTATGTCCCCTAATGGACCTTACCAAGGATAAGGGTCCCACTGAATGGACAGGCACCACATAACATGCATTTAGGAAATGAAATTATATCTTATGTTCTGAGCCCATATTATTACCCACAGTTTTTTGCCTTTTGCAGTTTTCCTCAAAGGTGATCATCAGAACAGTCAGGGCACAAATTACTGCGGGACATGAGCACCTTCTTTTTTTGTCCCTTATCTGCATAGCCAACCATTATCTCATCCTGGTACCCTTGTCCTATGTTGGGTCTACCTGCACCTTCTAATCTCCACAAACATGCTCTAGCAGGGATGGGACAAACAAGGATTATTAGGGCATCCCAGGATCATACATATCATCCTTGATGACACGGGAGGTTGTGATGACCTGCCCTCATCTGCTCCTCCTCTTCTGTGATCATTTATTACATTTAAGGGCTACACATCTCTATGGACCATGCCTCCCAACAGGCAATTTCTTAGATGAACACCCTCGCTGTCAGCACCTCTGATACCTGAGCTGCTATTCAAACCCAGGTTGGTGGTCCACAGTAAGGGCTTCAGCTCCCTATACCATGACAATGGCAGAGATGAGCACCTTTGTATTATGTTAGCTGTCAGTTCAATGATGCTGAGAAGAGACACTCTTTATTAGAGAGAAATGCCTAGCAATAAAGTGCTCTCTCAGTATGTTAAAATATTACCTGTTGGGTAGAAAGAGCTCACATTTCACAGTGGCAAGCCCTGTGGCAGTGATTAGATAGGTAAAGGATTGTAATGCAAATCTTTCTAGTTAGGCTTATCCGTCCAGCCCTTTTAGTTCTGAGTTCTTCACATTTCTGATTACAGCCATCTTACTGTGAATGAGTTGTCCTAGACCTACATCCCCTGACTCCAATGAAGCTAGAAGCACTAATTCTATATGGGGGGGGGGGTCTTGTGAATTGATGGCACTTGCTGACTGCCTGGGTGGCACTCAGGGATATTATTGGTTGCATAAAGTGGTGTGGTGTTTTCCAGGGGACAGGTTATTAAAAGGAAGTGCTGAGTGTTAGCAGAGCAGTGAGTTCAGCTTCAGATTCCTGTGTAATGGGCAAGAGCCGTCTCAACCAAGATACAGGGATGGAGAAGTTTAACTGAAGAAGTCAGAAGATGTATTCTGGCCTAATGAAGCAAACCTGTTGATTTATAAGCAGGAGATGTTGGAGGAGCATTGCAATCTTAAGAAGCAAGCTTTTTAGTTTGTAAGCCTGAAGATGTTGTGAAGGACTATTCATAGGTTTATAGGTTCACATATGGTTATTAGACTAACAACCACAAGAACCTTTTTAAGCCTAGCCATGCATTCCAAATCTCTGACAAGTTCTGGTACCCTTGATAAGTGTAAGCAGAGGCTTGGGAGATAAAACATTTACAATCAGGAGCCTGGGAGATGAAACATTTATAGGCTGCCTATGTCTATTAGCAATGTAGCTGTCAACTGAAGGATGCATTTCCTGATCCCCATCCATTTGTCCAAGACACACTTGAACTGGGTTAGGGATGAACTCTACTTCCCATGGATGGGGAACCTTTTCCAGGGAAGGGGTAGTCTCTTGGATACATACCTACCTCTCCAGAAGGTCCTATTTATATCATAGGCAAGGTTTAAGTCTTTAGAATGCATAATTCTAGTGCTGCTTGTTTTGTGGATATACAGGAGGTCCAACAGGGTAGGATCTGAGAAAACATTGTATGACATGTATAGATCTCTCCTCAACAGTCTGTAGGAGACAGAATACAGGGATAGGGCATTGAGGTGGTCTGCATAGGACATTTTACTTACACCCTGTATTCTTTTAGTGAGGAACCTCAGTGGACATTCCAGTTGTTGGATATGCTTGGCTAGGTACATACCAAAGGAGGCATTGTACTCAATTATATGTCTGATGAATGCCGAATACAGGGGAAAAATTACTTCCTTGGACTTAGATTCCATACCTTTTTTAATAAGTTGCACAACATAGAATGATTTCCTCACTGATGTAGACATGTGATTGTCGAAGGCTAGATCACTGTCTATGTGTGTCCCCAACTCCATGACTATTGGGTCAGCTCTTAGGGGTGTATTGTCAATATGATATTTACCAGGGGTGGATGAGTTCCGGAAGGATACTATTGTGCATTTCTTGACATTTAGTTTTAGTCCATGGTCCTAATACCAGTAATTTGTCTGTATTAGCCCTTCCTGGAGAACATTTGCATCAGTGGGGGATTCTATGACAGCTCCTACTTTGCAGTTAACAGCAAATTTATCGATGTCTGCGCAGTAACAGAGACCTGGTTCAAGGCTCCCGAGAGCACCCCAGCACTACCAGGTTATACCTCATACCATGCTTTTCGGCCCCAAAACTCGGACCGAACCACAAAGGGAGGGGGAGTATCCATATTCATCAAAGATACCCACACCTCCAGGTTAGTGGCACTGCACGAAGCATCGGAGACCATCTATGTGCAACTAACAGTGGGCAAAACTGCCTTTTAGTTTGTAACCTGCTACAGACCACCCTCCCAAACTCAGGAACCTCACTCAGCTTTCCTGAGAACACTGGAGAATGTGAAGGTCTCTCCAAACACCATTATATTGGGTGACTTCAACTACCCAAACATAGACTGGGAGCATTACTCAAGCCCCAACACCCTAGCCCAAAGGTTCCTAGAATTTATAGACTCAAATGCTATGGAACAACTAATCACCACTCCCACAAGAGGGGAAAACATACTGGACCTGATCATCACAAACATGGGGACTCTATGCTCCACACCAGAGGTATACCCCTCATTGGTAAGATCGGACCATAAATTACTCTCTCTGGACATCCACATCCCGACCCCACCACCAGGCCAGACAATCACAGTGAAAAACTTCTCAAAAGCAAATTTCACACTTCTCAAAACCGAGGTGAAATCATTTAAAGCCCCCAGGCCAGTGGAAACTACAGCCCAAATTGCGGAATCCTTTATAAACGCATTATATGGACACCTTCAGGAATGCATGGATCAAGCAATCCCAAACAAAGCCAAGCCCCAATCCTCCAAAGGCAGGCATCCTGTCTGGTGGACCCCAGCCATAAATAAGCTATACAACAAAAGGAGGAAGCGACTACATGATAGAGCAAAATCCCTAAAAGGGAATTCATCTCTAATCAGTACTAGCAAAAAACTACGGTCTCTCATAAAATCATCCAAGGCCAGCTTCAAGAGAAAAATTGCACAGGACACTAAAGATAATCACAAGGCCTTCTTTAGTTATGTTAGGAACCTGGGTGGCAACTCCCAGATATGTTCGGAGTTAGTCCAAAATGACAAAAAATACACTGAACCCACAGACATTGCCAACATCCTGGCAGACAGGTTCAGTGCAAATTTCTCCCCCCCAAAAGAGCAAATATCTATCCCAGAAGAGAGTTGTCTCCCTGACATCTCAGATGCTCAGGTGAGAGCTGCCCTCTCCAAAGCAAAAAACACAGCATCAATGGGACCGGACGGTGTCCCAGGCTGCATCCTACACGAGCTCCAAGAAAAGCTAGAACCTCATATAAAGTTACTGTTCAATCTCAGCCTTACTACAGGATATGTACCCAAGGAATGGCATACAGCAACAGTGGTCCCAATCCACAAAGGTGGTGCCTCAATGGACTCTGGAAACTATCGCCCCATAAGCCTGACTAGCCTGGTCTGCAAAGCTATGGAGCGGATCATCATGGAACTCATAAACAAAGATATTGGGGACCTACAGATGCTGGGTCCTACCCAATTCGGCTTTGTTAAGGGTAGATCCTGCCTCTTGAACCTGGTCAATTTCTTTGAAACAGTCACCAAGGTCATAGATGAAAGGAAGGTAGTCCACACAGCCTACCTGGACCTTGCAAAAGCCTTCGACACAATACCCCACTCGGGCATCATAAATAAGCTCTCCAGCCTAAATATCAACCCCTATGTTATAAGATGGGTTGCTAACTGGCTCAAGGATAGAACCCACATGGTCAGAATTGCGGGAGCCATGTCAGACTCTAGACCAGTTACAAGTGGCATCCCACAAGGCTCAGTCCTGGGACCACTCTTGTTCGGTATATATTTTTCTGAGGTACAGGCTAACACGGGAGGACTATGGCTGACCAATTTTGCAGATGACTGCAAACTGGGTGCCATAATCGACTCTTCAGCTAACACAAACATCCTCCAAAAGGGTCTCACAGAGACGGATAACTGGTGCCAAAGCCATGGCCTAAAACTGAATGCCAAAAAGTGAATAGTCATTCCCTTTGGGAAAAATAAAGTGCCCACAAATTACCACATAGGTGGTAATCCATTAAGTACAGAGGAAGTAATTAGGGACCTGGGAACCCAAGTTGATAGTAATCTCTCCTTTGACAACCACTTTGCCAAAGTGGTTAGAAAGACCTTTTATATAGCCCACCTTATCATGAAAGGGTTCACATCTAGATCAAGGGAGGTCATTGTGCCCCTTTACTCATCACTCATCTGGCCCATAATTGAATACAATGCCCCATTTGGGATGTACCTTACCCGACACCTGCAGCAACTGGAAAGACCCCAAAAGTACCTCACCAAGAGGATCAAGGGACTCAAACAGATGACCTATGCTGCTCGGTTAAAGAAACTCCAGCTCTACTCAGTTGCATACCGCCTACTTAGAGGCAATCTGTGCCTGACGTATAAAGCCATGTTCATCCCAGAATTAATGGACATGCTCCACCTCAAAAAATCTAAATCCACTAGAGCTACATGCTCAAGGGACTTAAACTTCAACACAGAAATTAATAGGACATGCTGGAGAGACAGATTTATAACCCAGAGGCTCCCAGCACTCTGGAATAGAATCCCATTCCATATCAGGCAGAGCCCTTCACTGACTCTCTTCAAGAGAAATCTTGACAAGTGAATGGGAGATCATAGGTTTACCCCGGGGATCACTTCTGTGTCACTACTGGACAGAGGCACAGTAAACTATCCTAAAAAGGGCACAGTAAACTCATTTAAAAGGGTGGCAAAAGCCAAACACATTCTGGCTAGGCTTGTAAATGCCCTAGGGCAGATAGCCTAGTATCAACCTATGAACCTATGAACTTACTGAACTAAAAGACTTAGCTTTGTCAAGAATGATGAAAAGAGGGGATTCACCTGAATGGCTACTGTCTGGCTACTACTAGTGCTGGTCTCATCACAACTTCATGCTGCTGAGATAAAATGCTACTTTGCTTCCTCTCTCACCAGATGCAAAACAGTAGCATCAATCACCATACAAGAAGCAGGCCACAGACTTTTTTGTGATTAATGGTCTTGTCCCATATGATGCAAGGGTTTGTCAGTAGCATCAGTCACCACACAAGAAGCAGGCCACAGACTTTTTTGTGATTAATGGTCTTGTCCCATATGATGCAAGGGTTTGTAGGCTTGTTGTAGCCTTTTCCTGCTAGATGCCTTGAATAGCAACCAGACCATTCAGGAAGGTCAAACACAGGCACTGACTGCCTAATCAGAAATGGTCAGGAATCGATGCATTGCTCTCTTTCTCTCAACAGTAGCAAAATATAAGCACAAATTCCAGGCTGGTACCTATAAAGCTGTTATTAGTTTTCCAGTGATCAACAGTCTACAGGAAATAATGTCCCTGTGCTTTTTCTTTCACCAGGAGCAAAACAGAAGCAGTAATCCCAAGATGGCTACTGAGAGGCAGAATGTGGGCTCTCTAAAAATTGGTAGTCTTAGAGTAGATGCTGTAAATTTTAAAGGTAAAATGGAAAAATTGATTAATATCCTAAGAGTTGCAGTGTACACTAAGCAGTTAGATACGAATGAGGGGGTTTAGCTCTGTAAGTGGAGAGACACTAATTTTAAGAGAGAAAAACAGATTGGAAGGGTATTCTGACCTAAACAAAGAAATGCATTGTTTCCAAAAAATGAGAGTGACTTGAAAGAATTATTTCTAAAGAATGCTAAAGTGCTACTGTCCCCAAATTACAAAACTTCTTGCACTGTTATTACATGCAACTTATTAACTTCCCATATGCACTGTTCTGTTCTTTTTAACTACATTGTGCTACAAACTGGACCACTGAAGCAAAGCTAACAGTGAATGTCAGTGCAATGTTTTTGATTTACCGCTTCCATGTCAAAAGGAGGATAATTTATTGTGCCCTGTTGATTTTGAAAAAAAAACCTCAAATTTAACCATATGAATTGACTCCAGAGGCTGCTTTTATTGATAACACAAGCCTAGTGGTGTATAAAAAATTATAAAAAAAAAACAGTCAGGACCACTGTACTGTAATGAAAAAATAAATTAACAGAACAGTGAACTTGCACGGAATGATTTGAGTTTACTGTTCTGTTATATTATATACATCTATATGAATCTATTACATTAGATCATTACACACATCGAACAATGATTCACTGAAACACAATACTCTGAACAGAGAGAGTTTCATCAGACTCACTGGAACCCTAAAAAATCTAACAAAAACACTACTTATAAATATCAGCTATGATCTTACACAACAGTGGGGAAAATGAGTATTTCCCTTTCCCTACTGAATGCAGATCAGCAAAAGCAAATACCCCATGAAAACTGACAGTGTTAGTGAATGGTGCAAATTCCATTCATTTGCATTGAAAAAACCCTGCAAACAGTCAAACACTGTGGCATTTGAACAAATATTTTTTGAATGAATGCTACAAAGTGAAGTTTGACTAAAGCAGGATCAATGAAACATACTGAACCATATAAAGATAACTAGATAAATCAAGATATACATGTGTATGTATATATATATATATATATATATAGAGAGAGAGAGAGAGCTACACACACACATACATATATAAAACTTTAGACAAGGGCTACGTGGCTATGTTACATATGAGGAACAGTGATTTCTATGTCATATGCTGCAAGCTATTGATGATTCGATCTGAACGCACCTCTTGGAATATATACTCTAAATCCTCAGCGTCTCTGTGTTGGTAATTAGGCATCCTAACACTGGCCAGTGTTTTCAAATGGTATGACTTGTTTAAATTATTATTATTATTTGGCATTAGACAATATTAAACCAATGCTAACTTAAATATTTTATAAGTGCTGACTTTATTCTGGTCTATGAGGTTTTGTATGACCCAATTTTGTTACAAACACCAGGATTTCAATTTATTGCATGTGTAAATAACACCAAAATACACAATTGTATTGATCACAGTATTATTATTAGTATAGAACAGGTCTGGATCTTACAGCAAACATATATCTATGCATTTTGGCAACCGATTATTTTGGTTTTGATTTGATCTTTCAGTCTGGCTTTCCATGAATCCTATTTGGTTGAATCCAGGAGGTCAAATAGGAAATTTGCAAAAGCATTTGTAATGTGTCCTTTGGTTTGGCAGTTTGAGATTTGTGGAGGATCTCTGTTCCAATATCCAAAAAAAAAAACAAATTTCTGCCTTTCTGTCTGTTATCCTTGGCTGGATTTGTTTCATGCAAAAAGCTATTTGATTAAATGAGCCACATCTGACTCATTTCTTAAAGTTGTCATTTGCTCTCTTTCCTTTGAAAGAAACTGCATATGGATTGTTAACACTTCCTCAAGGCATACCAAACTGGTACTACAATTGGATTTTGAAGGAGGGTTCAGAACAGAAGCTGACAATAAGTCAGTTAGTGGATTCTCTTCTACATGTAGCAGACATTAGCAATCATAAAATAAATGGATCATTTAGAGAGCGGGGGCAGACAAGTGTTGTACATGGGCATTTATTGCTAAAATAATATATATTATTCTTTGGCTGTGGATCATCTACAATGTGTTATGAATATTTTGACAATGTACATGCCTTCTAAATTGTTATGGAGAACTTCAAATGGGCTATAACTGAATATTCATTAGGTTTATTCATTTCTTACTTTCACTTTCCTTCCCCTCTCTTTATTTACTAACTCTTATATTTCCTCTTCCCCCACCATTCATATAACACTTTTATAGCATAGAAAATGTCATATTTTCTCAGCACTATTTAACCATGGGGTCAGTTGAGACAGCAGGACAGGGGGAAATTGCCTGGATCTGATGGAATACCAATAGATCTATGGTAGACGGGGAGAGTTCAGCTGATTAGACCGTGGACGCAAATGTTTGATGATATATTGAAAGGAGGGATTATCCCAAAATCATGGACTAGGGTTATAATAGTAATAATAGCTAAGAAAAGTAAGTACTCTTCTGAACCACGAGCTCAAAGACCAATTTCAGTGTCGAAACATGGTTATAAGGAATTCATGACCATAATAGCCAAATGATTGGCTAGAGTGTTAAGGGGATAATTAATTTGGATCAGTGTGGTTTTGTTGAGGGGAGACAACCATTTGATAATATCACTTAAACTATTATGATTCAGCAACATGCAGGACTAAGCAAGGACATGCTACTATTGATTGGGTCGGATGCCAAAAAAGCCTTCGACAGGTTGAGGAGGGGCGTTTTATTCAGAGATATCACAATGTTTGGAATACTGGAAATGTGGATACAATTAATTAAAAAAACATATAATCTTCATCAGAGGGAAATGTAAAAATAGTTGATTCCCTTTTGGAAAGTTTTAACCTGATAAAGAGAAGATTGTTGTCCCACTGCTATTGGTTTTATATATTAAGTCACTAACAAGGAATCCCAGAATACAAGTGGTATGGAAGGCAGGACAAAATCTTACTGTTTATATGTAATGATATATCTCTCTCGTCTATAGAGGGTTATCCCAGCTTTCTTCAGTATTCTACAAGAATATAGTAAAATAGCAGGATATAAGGTAAATGCAGCAAAAAGAAAAGCAGTTGCTATGCATCCTGTTATAAATCATGATTTGGTTCAGAATTACCGATTTATTATGGAGGCAATATAATATGATGTATTTGGAAATGTGGCTAGAAACGGAAGCAGAATACTGGACTATCTCAGGAAGTGGGACTTGGACATATGCGGTAAAATACAAAGTATAGAAATGCTCTTGGCATTGTTAATATTATATGTAGGGCAGGCATAGCTGATCAAACACCATTTCACCATCTCCTTTCTTTACTTCAGCAAATTGTGTATACTATTGTAAATATGACTGTTCTCTACCCATAATTCCATTTACAATTTGTGGTTCTTCACATTCATGTAATTTTATTAGAAATCTGCTCTACCTGTAGTTGTTTGAATTTCTTTGCATCATACAAAATGTAAATATATTGTAAATATTGTGACATCCCCACTCTGGGCCAGTAATCAAGAAGCCTGAATCCTAACACTGGAGAGGGACTTTCACTTGTAATAAAAATGGATACACCCAGTATTTCCAGATGCAGCTCTCTGCATCAAGCACAATTTCCCTTAAGAGGACACAGGGAGCCCACTCATTCCAGAGGTTGGTTTTCCCTCTCTCTCCAGATCCCCAGTAAGACTCTCCTCTGGCACAGCTATAGACTTGAGTCCTCAGATGAGTGTCCAAGCCAAGTCCTCCACCGCTCTCTCTCTCCGTAAAACCAGTGCTTTGTGTCCCTGGTCTAAGCAGCTGACACACACACATTCTTTGAGATTTGATTTTCACACACACACACACACACACACACACACACACACACACACACACACACTGGAAAGGCTGGCACAGATTTACTAGCTATGCCTCTTTCTGCCCAGACTATAAGGTAGTTACACTGCCAGTAGACACTCAAAAGCCAGCTATTACAAAGCTACCCAATTATACTGAGTGAAATTAATATTAATACAACAATAGTGTTTGGCCAATGCAGTAAGGCTTTCAGGAGTGGCCACAGTGTCACCAAATATATGTAAGTCCTCTCAAAGTTCAAAATATTCTCTAAAGGACCAGCCACAGTGAAAAGTTTAAATTTATTTAATAATAAATAAGAAAAGAATATGAAAATGCTAAGTATCTATTTACAGTAAACACCAGAGTTTCAATCATAGGAAATATTAAAATAACACAAGACAAACAGAGTCACACAGATACAGAAAACAGTACTTAATTAATCTTGCTATATTTTCCTGACTGATCTAAAGAATAACTGTTCCCTGGTTCACTTACTAGAGCAAGGCAAGATGAAATAGGTGAGGGGTCCTTCCTTGTCAGGTTACAAAAACAGACTGCTATAAGACTTCCGTCTCACCTAGTGTTAAACATTATTTTAATGATGGATTACAGAATCTCATACAAATGCTGATATGACTTCTGGTTCTCATGCCACCCTCCTTGACTAGAAGCTGTCAGGATTTAGCACATATGTGTCAATAATACACACACACACACACACACACACACACACACACACACACACACACAGAGCCTTGCTAAGATCTGCTGCAGCTCCTGAAAATCATAAAACAATTTCAAACCTCCACCCTTCCAGAGTAGCAATTAGTTCACCCCAAAGACAATGCAGAAAGCTTCCTTGTACAGGCATTTTGTCTCTGGCTGCATTGAGAACTGTAAGATACAATCTTTATTGCCCCAATTAAGTAATTTAATTTCTTGCTATTTTTTTTAAGTCAGGTGGAGTGAGATTATATACATTTAAACAGTTACAATAATACATGTACATTTCTTCTTCTGTCCAGCAGGGCACACTGTTGATACATTTTCAACACAAGCAACTTTACAAATACATTTTCAACACAAGCATTTGTACAAATCAGTGTGCTGTTCGACTAACCTATAATTCTTTACTAAATTCCAGCTAGCTGTGCTGGCATATGTTACACATCCATTGCCCGACCTCCTGGAATAGCTGGCAATACCTCACATTGTCACAAATATGACTGCTTATCATCCTAAAACATTTTATTACAAATACTTTATGTTTTTTTTTTATTGTAACACATTCCTAATTACAAGTTGCTGTTTTTTATATTAATGTCACTACATTGTAAATCTGTTGTGCTTACATCTGATTGAACTTCTGTGGAGGCTTTCTCAACAGGCCTTCTCTGAAAGGGTTTTTTGGCACAGTTAGATTTTCCTGGTCAACACATACAAATAGATAAGTAGGGAGCGAAAACAAAACTTCTTTCTTCAGCAGAGGGCCCTGTAAGACATTAAGTATGTAGTGAAGTAACAGGAGTCATGGCATATATTGGTCTCACAAGAAGCAAATGCTGTTTTTCCTCTCTCCCTTCCCTGTACCTGCTTTTCAGTAAATCAAGAATGGTTACATGCAGGACATAGAAATCTTGAAGCATGTGCAAATGAATTTGTAGTACAGACTTTTTCAGCAGGTTTGGTTTGCTTGATGTAGTAATTATTTACTATAAGAATACTCATGAAACTAAACTAAATGAGCGTGTTGTTTCTTGAAAAGTATAGTACAAATCAAACACGTATACTCCCAACATTAATATAATTAGTTCTAAGATTGCTGCGTGTCTCTGAAAAGTGACAATACTCAATTATGTAATAAACATACCTTCATGTGTTTTCAGCAAAATACCCCTACCACTGAGTGTGTACAAGGAACAATTCTGTTAGAGTTTGGAGTTTTATGACTTTCATTTTCAACAGTGGTCTGACACTAGCAAGTGATAAACCATAAATATCCAGTACTTAAACGTTAAAGATCATATTAACGAAGTCAAAACATGACTTCAGACTCCACAGTGACTTAACAACTAAGTGATGAGAAGAGTAGTAGGAAAGGTCCGAGAAGGTCAACTTTTTCCACTTTTGTTTAAAATTAAGTCCTAACTATGGCCTATGTGGTCCAACTTTGATTACTGACTCTGGTGCTTGATAGTGCAGGGTCAGGCAGAGTTCCTGCTGAGCTCTGATGAAGGCCAAAGTGCACATAACAAGACAACTTGCCAGTTTGGGCATGTGGGAGGGTGAAGAAGCAGGACACTCTAAGGGCTAGAGATAGATGCATGTTCAGGCCAGACATCATTGCCTGTCCCCTGAACTGTATATGTCAGCATGCTTGAGGGGGATGATAGGGATAGTGGACCGGTCACTACATACATAATGGTACCAGGTGCCATGTCTTGTGCTCTGATGAGATCCTTTGTTTCCCAGGCATTATTGTTGAACACTACAAGGTCAACTGCTCAAAAAGTTGAGGGGCCCACCTGGTGCCATATTTATGTCAGGGACAGCCTAGCAAGCACAATGGAAGGATTTGTGTTTGGGCAGGCATGGTACTGGGGAGAACAGCCTCAGGGTTTAGTGGGACTAGCCCCTATCTATGTATTAAAACTATCTGATGCATACCTATGAAATGCTTTACTGCTTTTATAAAATTATCATTGGTAACTGGCTGAATTGATTGTTAACTATGCATTAGCCAGTTCTAAAACATCCCTATTAGATTGCTTGACACAATTACCCATTCTATTATATGCCTTATATTTTATGCCTGCTAGCAGTTTCTTCCTGCTTCTCACTTACCTGCCTGAAACCATAGTACTGCTACCATGTATACATGATTTGTACAGGATGATGACAAAAGTACTCCTTACACTGGACCTTTTCAGAAACATCACTACAACAAATTCTCAGTGACTCCATCTCTTTAACCATAGAAGTGAACAGTAAATCTTGAGTCATGGGCTGGATCATTGAAGATAAATTTAATCATATTAATGTGCACTGCAGGTCTACCATGTCATTACCCCCATGAACCTCAAGGGACCACCTTACCATGAGCCTCATTGGAGCCAAGGTACCTGCTTTTTACTCCATTCTACCTTTTAAAGACCTCTGTTGATCCAGTTATTATGTAACCCATTTACAATACAAAGTTTGGAGGGATGTCTCCTAATGTGTTCTCAAACTTTTACTCCATTTCTCCTAAAATTAGAAATAATTTTCAGGAGGCCTAAGTTAATACCAGACATTTAGAAAGTGTCAATAATTTGAGACCTTTTGCTTAGACTCATAGATTCACAGATTTATAGATATTCCAGGGTCACTGAGTCTCATGACCATTCTTGCCTTGCCCTCCATCAGGCAACAATTTTTCCAGGAGGACCATATAGGTCAATCCTGGAGTAAATTTATGGATACTCATCCAGTCATCTAGTTTATGTTTAAAGGAAGCTAGTGAGTCACACTGTTTAACATGCAAGGGAAGTTTGTTCCACGTTTCAAAAACACTTGGTTCTAGTGTCAGTGGAAATATTCAACTTGCAGAGAAACAGGATGCCCTGGCCAGTTGGCCTGTCCAATGGTTCAGTTCGCAAGACAGAGATCTCCAACCCCTTGAAAGTCTATAAGACACTGAATAAAAGGATACAGCTCCTAGCCTTTCTTGATTGTTCAGGGACTTTAGGCCTTTAACCATTTTAGATAGGGGTCCTTTTAACTGTTTGGTATGTTTAGGGGGCATTGTACTCAATAATAGGCCTGAGCAGTGCTGAGTTCAAGGAAGTGATTAGCTCTTTAGACCTTTAAGATATTCCTTTGGACATTGTCTAGGCCAAATAAAAAGGATGTACTGACAACTATTGTTATATGATGATCAAACCAGATGGAACTGCCAATCCAAGTACCTAGATGACTAACTACATTCTTGTTTTGTAGAAATGTGCTGTCCAGACAGTATGGTGAGAGGAGGTGTTGTCTACAAAATTAATGATACTACCCTTTTTAGCATTGAGGTTTAACTTATTTTTAGTACACTAAGGTTTTAGTAGGGTGAGTTCACTCTGGTGGGTTTGAGAGTAATAGTAGAACAACCTCCATTTTACAATCAAATGCAAATTTTGTTACCTAGAAGTCTTGGCTCTCTGCTTGGAGACCTGAGAATGAAATACCAAAAAGAGAGGTCCCAGCACAAAACCCTGAGGGATACCACTGTACAAGCTCATAGTTTCTAATGAAGTACATGCAACTCCCACTGTATCAGTTCTGTCTTTCAGCCACTTTGCTATCCATCTTACCATATATGGGTCAGTTTTTAAGCATTTTGCTTTTATATGATGCCACCATGGGGAATAGTGTTGGGAGCATTAGCCAGGTCAAGATAGTCTGCATTCATAGCTGTATCTACAGCCCCCATAACATTTTTAAACAAATTTACTACATTAAATGGTAGGCAGGCTCTACCCTTCAAAAAGCCAAACTGCTGGGAGTTACGTCTAACAGTATTTTTGATACTAGAGTTTAACAGATCAGTTATAATATGTTCCATGGCTTTGCAGATGAGGCTTGCAGGTATGACAGCTGGGTAACTACACAGTTCCCTTATGGAGAGGCATCATCACCACTGCAGTACACCACTCATCAGGGACAAAACCAGTAGCTAAACATAATCAGTTGGAGGAGTGTACCTACAATGGTATGGGTCTATATCAGAACATCGAAGTATTAAAACTTTGAATGTTCTGATATCGAACACTATTCAGCGATTGCTAAGAATAGCAAAACTACAGAACAGTGAATTCTTTCCTCGGGAAATAATTCGGTTGGCCGATTCTCTGGCTTCGCTATTCTTAGCGCTGTGGTGGAAAGATACGGGTTGGGTTCAGGTAAGTGTGCGATTGTTTGCACGTTAGGTTTAGGGGTGTATTAAGTGAGTTAGGGTTAGGGCACAGGTTAGGCGTGTGTGCGTGATAGTGACAGACTTTAGGGTTAGGGGAGGTTTAAGTGAGTTAGGGTTAGGGAGTGGGTTAGGTGAGAGTGTGATAGTGACGGACCTTAGGGTTAGGGTTTGGGTTAAGGTAAGTGGGTAGATAGTAGTGTATGTTTAGTTTAGTGTAGCGTTAGATGTAGGAATTTAAGTGTATGTGTGTGGTTGCTGTTTGTTTGATGTGCTTGTGTTGTGTGTATGTCTTTCGGAGCAGCAAATTTTTTCCATGTGAAAAAATTCACTGTTCTGAATGTTCAATATTTTCATGTTTAGATGTTTTGGGGCCGATGAAATAGCGTTCAGTATTTTCATCTTTCGATAACGTGATATAAACGCAATGGTATGTTTCACACTATTAATTAAGATTTCTCATTCCCTCCAGTAGAGCTCTTTTGAGTGTGTACCTTTAACTCCTAGTGGGTGTGGCTTCAACATTTAAAAATTGAAGTTATCACCTTACATTTTTAACAAATACCCATTGACAGAGGTCATATATCAATACAATTGTGTTTGCTATCATGTATGCTTCAAGATAAAATTTTCAGATACCTTGTATGTAACATGGTTTTGGAATTATTAATGCAAATATGAACAGGCAATATTTGACGCCTAGAGGAGCAGTAGGGTGTAACTGCAGAAATGCCTGCAGATGTCACTCGGCTGTAATGAGTTAAAGGAAATTTATTTAATTTCCTTAATCATTTTTTTTGCTGTGTCCATAACTCTGGAGATAAAGGTTGAGAGGTATGTAAGACAGACACACATCTGATTGCACATAAACAACAGGACTGTTCAGGATACAGGCTATGTTTGCTGTTCTATGAACAATTATCTGCCCACAACCAGAATATAGGCCTCACCCATCTGTCTCCTTGCATATTTACAGCGCTGGCAACTGCAAGCATGACAGAATAGGATTTTTAGACTGAAATCATTGTCTAACAAAATAGAATACAGCTGCAGTACCCTTTTTAGCATGAACAAATGCTGACACCTTCAGGGCTAAATTCCACATCGGTATATTAATATTCAGACTTTAAGAAACTTGCATGCTGAATGTGTTAATTCAAAGCCATAATCTTAATTTAGGAGAAAAGAAATTTTAAGTTTCAGTGTCAGCTCAAGAATTCTGCAATTTGTGAATTTAAACAAGTCACTTAAACAAACAGCGCTCCAAGGCTGAATCTGAAAAGGTTCATGTGGATCAGAGCTCAACACCAGTTAACAAACACAAATAATTTAGTAAATTCCCTTGAAAATTGGCTAACAAAGCTCACTGACCTCAGTACATTCTGCATTACATTCAGGAAATACTGTTTCATCTCAGCAGAAAATCATTATTTTGCCTGCAATACTGTTTAGTTACAAACTGAAATTTTGCCATAGACTTATTATGTCTACATAGATCATGTAAATAAATATAATGCAAATGAAAGACAATTCTGTATATTAATTTGGAACAGTTTTATCTTTTCTTCACTGGTTGCTTTTATCTAAGTTTAATACATATTCTAAAAAAATAGTTTTAAACTAATGTCATTTGTTTGTCTTCTGTTTGATGCAGACAGTTCAGCTACCTGCATTTGGTTACATCCAAAATCCCCTTCATTATTTATGAATTGCTTGTATGTCTGACAGGTTTTGAGTTAGATTTGTCATAACACTGTGGTGATATTCTTCACAGTATCGTCTCTTTTCCTTCATAGCACTGTGGTGATATTCTTCACAGTATCTTCTCTTTTCCTTCATAGCACTGTGGTGATATTCTTCACAGTATCTTCTCTTTTCCTTCATAACACTGTGGTGATATTCTTCGCAGTATCTTCTCTTTTCCTTCATAGCACTGTGGTGATATTCTTCACAGTATCTTCTCTTTTCCTTCATAACACTGTGGTGATATTCTTCACAGTATCTTCTCTTTTCATTCATAACACTGTGGTGATATTCTTCACAGTATCTTCTCTTTTCATTCATAACACTGTGGTGATATTCTTCGCAGTATCTTCTCTTTTCCTTCATAACACTGTGGTGATATTCTTTGCAGTATCTTCTCTATTCCTTCATAACACTGTGGTGATATTCTTCACAGTATCTTCTCTTTTCCTTCATAACACTGTGGTGATATTCTTCACAGTATCTTCTCTTTTCCTTCATAACACTGTGGTGATATTCTTTGCAGTATCTTCTCTTTTCCTTCATAGCACTGTGGTGATATTCTTCACAGTATCTTCTCTTTTCCTTCATAACACTGTGGTGATATTCTTCACAGTATACTCTCTTTTCCTTCATAACACTGTGGTGATATTCTTCACAGTATCTTCTCTTTTCATTCATAACACTGTGGTGATATTCTTTGCAGTATCTTCTCTTTTCCTTCATAGCACTGTGGTGATATTCTTCACAGTATCTTCTCTTTTCCTTCATAACACTGTGGTGATATTCTTCACAGTATCTTCTCTTTTCCTTCATAACACTGTGGTGATATTCTTCACAGTATCTTCTCTTTTCCTTCATAACACTGTGGTGATATTCTTCACAGTATCTTCTCTTTTCCTTCATAACACTGTGGTGATATTCTTCACAGTATCTTCTCTATTCCTTCATAACACTGCGGTGATATTCTTCACAGTATCTTCTCTTTTCCTTCATAACACTGTGGTGATATTCTTCACAGTATCTTCTCTTTTCCTTCATAACACTGTGCTGATATTCTTCACAGTATCTTCTATTTTCCTTCATAACACTGTGGTGATATTCTTCACAGTATCTTCTCTTTTCCTTCATAACACTGTGGTGATATTCTTCACAGTATCTTCTCTTTTCCTTCATAACACTGTGGTGATATTCTTTGCAGTATCTTCTCTTTTCCTTCATAGCACTGTGGTGATATTCTTCACAATATCTTCTCTTTTCATTCATAACACTGTGGTGATATTCTTCACAGTATCTTCTCTTTTCCTTCATAACACTGTGGTGATATTCTTCATAATATCTTCTCTTTTCCTTCATAACATTGTGGTGATATTCTTCACAGTATCTTCTCTTTTTCTTATCCTTCTGTGACACTGCCAGCCCAGCTATCGGGAATTTTGTAAATAATTCTATGTCATTTATGAATATTGATATAATTTATACAGAACTGTATGTTATGTATTGAGATTCAAGAATGTAACCATAGCATACCCTGCAGGAAAATAGAAGATTAACTTACAAAACTTAAACAAAATAAGTTGAAATTAAGTGTTTTGTGATGTGCTATAAAAGCTAGTTAATGCAGGAAGGAGATGGGATGTCTAGAGCTAGAAGTTTCTTTCTATTGTCCTGGTGAAAAGTAATTACTAGGTTTAAAATATAAACTGTTGTATTGCTTTATGACTTCCTAACAGCTGCACATCTAAGAGATATGTATTTTTAACACAGAGATGTTAGTTTCTGTTACCCTGGGAACTGAAGGCAGGTGACATCATCCAGCCTGACCCAGCAATAATGTTTGATAGTAATTTAAGGGTCTATGTTAAATATTCAAACATCCAAAATGTCGAACGTTACATGGTTGAGACCAAATGTTCGACATCTGGATGTTCAAAAATTAAATAAAAAAAAAAAGAAAGAAAGAAAAACACGCCTTAACAGTGCGAGCAGAGGGGCAAGCCCCCCTGCACCCCCACACCCCTCCTACTTAAATATACCAACTCCGAGACCACACTTCAGTGCAGAAAAGGGAGATTCTCCCATTCTGCACTGTTCGGTGCCATTGAAAGTCAATCTTTGAACACTTGAAATTTCGAACATTTGGTCTCAACCATGTAACATTCGAAATTTTGAGCGTTCGAAGAATTGACATAGACCCTAATTTAAGAACTCTCTCAGAGAGAGAGAGATTGTGCATTTTGTATTTTGTCTTGGACCTAGAAACATCCATTCTTCACTTCCGCCTGAGTGTTGCTCCATAAGTAAGTTATTTAGGGCATAGTATCTTTTAGACATGGATAGGAATATAGTAAAGATTAGTTTAGATGTTTTCTGTATTTATTTGAGATTGTCCTGCAATGTTGTTTTAAAATATTTCCTGTGATTCTGAACTCTGAAGTTACTGTGTTGATTGAATATTGTCTTGTTCTTTTATTATTTATTGTTAAATATATTTAAACCTATCTTTGTGGCTGATATTTGTGAGACATATTTAAGCATTTAGAGTTCTTGCATATGTATTTGCTGACACTGTACAGGCCACTCCTAAATAGCCTTGGTCTTGGTCACACTTACCATTTGGATAATAGTAACATTACACAGTAGTATTGGTCACCCTTTGTAAGGTCCTTATAGTAGCTGATAAGTAGGGGTTGGTGGCAGTGATAACTACCTTATAGTCTGGGCAGAAGGGGGCACAGCTAATAAACCTGTGCCAGCCTTCCCCAGGAGTATCTGTGTGTGTATATAAATCAAATTTCAAAGTTTGTGTGTCAGCTACTTGGGCATGGACACAAAGCCATGTTTGGACAGAGAGGGTGCTGGAGGACTTGACTTGACCCCTCAGCTGAGATCTTAATCCTATAGCTGTGCCAATGGGGAGTCTTACTGGGGATCTGGAAAAGAGGGAAAGACCAGCCCCAGACTTACTGTGATCTCTGTGTGCTCTTAGGGGAAATTGTATTTTACTATGTGTGTACTTATGCTCCCATTGTGTACGTCCCTCACTGTTGCCAGTGGTGAGGATTGAGGCTCCTTGATTACTGGGCCAGTGCAGGGGGTGGTGGTGTGGATACTGAATTCCTGTAGCCTGTGTACAGTGGTCACTGAAGGTGTTTGTACTCTCTCAATCAGCCATGCAGTGAGCATTCAGAGTTCATATCACAATTGTTTTATTTTTTTTTTGTTAGCTTAGTTAGTCAGGAAGAGCAGGCAAGCATGTCAGCAGAAGAGTATGGCAAGCTGACAAAGAGTCATTTGGCTGAGATATGCTAGGCTAAAGGACTGGTGCATGGAAACCTGACTAAGGCAGAAATGACTGCAGCTTTGGTCATAGCTGCTTCATACCCCAGAAATCAGACTGGCCTTGGAGATGTACAACGCTCAGAAAATGGACAGCTCAACCTTTCCACAGAGGACTTAATAATTTGTCTGGAGTTAAAGACACTTGAGCTGGAGGCTAAGCATTTGGAAATAGAAGCAGCAGAAAGACTGAGATGTCTAGAGGCTGAGGAAAATCAGAAAATGAGACATCTTGAGGCTGAGGAAAATGAGAAACTGCGACAGCTAGAGGCTGAGGAGAAGGAGAGGCAGGGGCAACATGAAAAGGAGATGCTGGCTGTTTGCCAGAGTCATGGAGGTAATGGGGAAGGGAGTAACTGAACCCCAGAAGCAACAAACGTTAGTAAATTTCTTCCACAATTTACAGAGGGGGATAATTTTGATAGTTTTATTCCTATGTTTGAGAGGGTGTGTAAACAGTATAATGTTGCCCATGGGCTCTGGGTACAGTTCCTGACCCCCTTACTCCATGGTAAAGTTGTAGCTTTTATTTCTAAACTGTCTGATACTGATTGTTTAAATTATAATATTGTAAAAATGTGTTTGCTAGAATGTTTTAAGTTAACACCTGAAGCTTACAGGAATATGTTTCTTGAGCATAGACTCAAGGTAGATGAAAGTGTGTGTGAATGTGTTGCTGAACTAAGCACTTATTTTCATAGGTGGGTGAGTGCATGTCAGGTCACCACTTCTGATGGGCTGGCAGACCTTTTGGTGAGGGAATAAGCCCTTAGCACTTTGCCTGAGGACATGAGAATCTGATTCGCTAATAGACAATGCTCTACTGCAGATGTGCTGAATTAAGCACTTATTTCTATAGGTGGGTGAGTGGATGTCAGGTCGCCACTTTTGAAGGGCTGGCAGACCTTTTGGTGAGGGAACAAGCCCTTAGCACTTTGCCTGAGGACATGTGAATCTGATTAGCTAATAAACAATGCACTACTGCAGATGTGTTGGGGAAGAAGGGAGACCTATACCTAGCAAGCAGGGCATCATTGCACAGGATAGGGATACCCAGTGCTTCTCATGGGTCTAAGGGAGCCCATGGTGGCAGCCCAGACTGTCCCAACAGAGTCTGCCAGTAGCAGGGGAAGCTGTTAGTCCAGGTACATGCCCAGGACCAAGTGTTAAATGTTTTAAATGCAACCAGTGGGGGCATGTAGCATATAGATGTCCACAGAGGCAAGGTGGGGAACAAAAGGTGGGAAAGCCAGTAAGTGGGAAAGACAAAATGTCAGCAGTAAGTTGTCTTGAGACAACATGGGTATGAAACTACCACAAGAGGTTAAATCCTATTTTAGTGGGTGGGAAAGATGCCACTGCTAAGACAGACACAGACTCTCACCTAACCATTGTGAAGGCTGCAATGGTTACAGAGGAGCAGTACTTGCTTGGGCAGTCTGTAGGAGGGACCCCATTCCAAATACCTTTGGCTAGGGTTCACCTTGACTGGGAGGGTAGAAAAGGAAGCCAGCAAGTAGGTGTGTTTGAGGATATCCCTGCAGATGTCCTGATAGGGAATTATACTGATAATGCAGTGCCTTGTGTACATGTAGTGACACGCAGTCAGGCTTGGAGACAAAGATGTAAGTCTGGTAGCCTGGGAGGAGACCCAGACAGACTGCACACTTACAGCCAAGACTGGTGAGGTGGCTACTTTAGGGAGGGAGCTGTGAGACTGAAGGTGAGCCATAAATGCTTGTGAGTACTAATGTTCCCTTGGACAGAGTGACTGCAAGGGCAGAGGGGAGTAGTAGTAGTACCCAGGCTGACAGTGAGGCACCGCTGTCAGAGGATACCAGACTTCCTGTGGAAGGGAAGCTGGGAAGGGTTACAAAGAGAGAGTTGAGACAGGCTCAGCTCTCAGACCCTACATTACATGGCCTGAGAGAGGTAGCTAGTGAGGCACCTGATTGTCAAGGGAAAGGGGAATCTGTATACTGGGACAAAGGGTTACTGTATAGAGAGTGGACCCCTGAGGGAGGGATAGAGGATGAGAGAATACAGCAGTTGGTAGTGCCCATAGCCTACCATCTGGCACTTCTATCCAAAGCTCATGATGTTCCTTTTGCAGGTCATATGGGCATAAAACATATAAAGAGATGTGTTATGCAGAACTTTTATTGGCCTGGGATTTCCCGAGATGTAAGAGGGTACTGCAGGACCTTTGAGCAGTGCCAAGAGATAGGCAAGGCAGGAGACAAGGTGAAAGCTCCTTTGATGCCTTTGCCTGTGATTGAGGAGCCATTTCAGAGGGTAGCTATGAATATTGTGGGGCCTCTGAATACCCCAAGTTCCATGGGGAAAGGTATATCCTAGTGGTAGTAGATTATGCTACCAGATGCCCTGAGGTGGTGGCTTTGTCCGCCATTGAGGCAAAAAAGGTGGCAAATACTTTGTTAGAGATTTTCAGCAGGGTAGGTTTCCCAAAACAAATACTGACTGACAGAGGTGCCAATTTTATGTCAGACCTGCTGACTTGTCTATGGAAGCACTGTGGGGTGAAACACCTAAAGACCACCCTCTACCATCCCCACACTAATGGTCTTGTTGAGAGGTTAAACTCTATACTCAAGATGATGCTACAGGCATTTGCAGACCAGTTCAAGAGGGAGGGGGACAAATATTTGCCCCATCTGTTATGCGCTGACAGAGAGATTCCGCAGAAATCCACAGGTTTTTCACCCTTTGTGTTGCTGTATGGACATAGGGTGCGGGGGACCTCTATGTTATTTTTATTTATTTATTTATTTAACATTTGTTTACTGGGAAAGTCTGACTTGGAATGAAGCCAATTTTCAGTGGAGGCCCGGGGAGAAATACTCCAGATACATGTCTTTGTAATGTGGGAGGAAACCGGAGCACCAGGAGGAAACCCACACGTATGCAGGGAGGACATACAAACTCCACACAAAAGGCACCCCAGCCAAGAATCAAACTGGAGACCCTTTTGCTGTGAGGTGACAACGCTACTGCTGCACCACTGCATCATCCTCTAGATTTGATTTGAAATGAGTGGGAGGGTGAGTGTGAATCCCACAAGGAATCTGTTGTGGCATATCAGGACAAGGCTCAGGGACAAGGCTCAGGGAACTCATAAGCTTGTCCCAGAGAGTATGTTGTAGGGCAGCAGGTAATGGTTCTCATTCCTGTCAGACAAAACAAGCTGCAGGCAGCTTGGGGGGGACCCTACAAGGTGGTAAGGAAGGTCAGTGATGTTAACTACATGGTAGAACTGTTAGGCGGGATGCAGGGGTACAAATTGTACCATGTTAACATGATGAAACCTTAACATGATAGGGAGGCCCTTGTGCTGAGTATTTGCAGTAGATGGCAGGAGGAGTCTGAGGGGGATCTAGTGACTGATCTCCTCAGTGAGGCTCAGACTGACACCTCAGTGGAAGGGATAGCAATGTCCCAGCACCTATCCCCTACCCAGGTTTGAGAAATCTGAGCAGTTACAGGAGTTTGGGGATCACTGGGAAACCAGGGTGCACCCAACTGGTGCAGCACCATCTGGATACAGGACCCCAAAGGCCTATTAGGCAGGCCACTTATAGGGTGCCTGAGAGAGTCAAACAGACTCTGAGGAAGGAGATACAGGAAATGTTGGAGCTAGGGGTAGTCCAGAAGTCCAACAGTCCCTGGGCCTCCCCAGTAGTGCTGGTAACAAAGAAGGATGGCAGCACCAGGTTTTGTGTGGACTACAGGAAATTAAATAGTCAAACAGAGTCAGATGCTTTCCCCATGCCTAGGACAGATGAAGCCCTACTGAAGCTGGGTGGGGCTAAGTATCTTACCACCACTGATTTTACCAAAGGTTACTGGCAGGTGCCCTTGACTCTCAGTGCTAGAGAGAGGTCAGCCTTTGTGACTCCTTTTGGCATGTATGAATTCACAAAGATGCCCTTTAGGATGAAAAATGCTCCAGCAACTTTCCAGAGGCTGGTAGATCATATCCTAGCAGGAGCAGGAGGGTTTGTCCTTGCTTACCTAGATGATATTGCCATCTACAGCCATTCCAGGCAAGAGCACCTTCAGCATGTCAGAAAGGTGCTGGGAAGACTACAGAGGGCAGAGTTGACCATTAAGACCAGCAAATGTTAGGTGGGTATGGCAGAGGTCTCCTACATAGAGTAGAGAGTGGTAGATCAGGACAGAACCTGCCAAAGTGGAAGCCATTCAGGCATGACCTGCCCATGTTACCAAAAAGCAGGTGAGAGCATTGTTAGGGACAGCAGGGTACTACAGAAAGTTTGTCCCCAATTATAGTACCATAGCTGCTCCCCTCTCAGACCTGACAAGAAAAAACAGGCCAGATAAGGTAGTGTGGACCGTGAATGTGAGCAGGCATTCCAGAAGCTTAAAGAAGCTTTGGGAGGACCCCTTGTGTTAGCCAGCCCAGATTACAGCAAAGAATTTGTTGTGCAGATGGATGTTTCAAACCATGGGGTGGGGGCTGTACTTTGCCAGGTTTCCTCAGGGGGAGAAGAGCACCCAGTGGTATATCTCAGTCATAGGTTCCAACTCAGGGAGGAATGTTATGCAGCTGTAGAAAAGGAATGCCTAGCCATAGTGTAGGCACTGCAGAAACGTCAGCCTTATCTGTATGGAAAGAAATTCACCATAGTTACAGACCACAATCCCTTAACATGGCTACATTGAGCCAGACAGCAAAATGCCAAATTACTAAGGTGGAGCCTAGGGTTGCAAGCATAGGATAAGAGAGTGGAGCACTGCAGTACGCTTAGCAATGCCAATGCAGATGGGCTGTCAAGACAGGGAATGGGGTAAGTGTTCCCAGATAGGCTCAACCCTCTCAAGCAACTTTTCTCAAGGGTCACTTGTAAAACTAGAGTGAGTTTTCGGTGTGTGTGGGGGGGGGGGGGGGGGATTCTGAGACTACCAAACCAGTTATCTGGAATTTATGCAGAACTGTATGCTATGTACTGAGTTTCAAGACTGTAACTACAGCATACCCTGCTGGAACATAGAAGATTAATTTACAAAACTTAGCTACTTGGGCAGGGACACAAAGCACTGGTTGAATAGAGAGGGTGGTGGAGGTCTTGGCTTGACCTCTCAGCTGAGAGCTTAACCCAATAACTCTGCCAGAGAGGAGTCTTATTGTGGATCTGGAGAAAAGGGAGAAACCAGCCCCAGACTGACTGTGATCTCTGTGTGCTCTTAAGGGAAATTGTACCTTACTGCATGTGTACTTGTCATCCTCCCATTGTGTACATCCCTCACTGTTGCCAGCGGTGAGGATTGGGCCTCCTTGATTACTGGGTGAGTGCAGGGGCGTCACACCTTCAATGAACTTTGATTGCTATGGAATGTGTAGCTGAATCATTTTCTTCAAGTTGTCTGATAATGGATTTTTTTTTTTGCTGTAGGTTAATGACATCAAGTCCTCAGTCACATCCTTTCCTTCTGTTGCTTTAACCCTGATTACATTCTCCAGACCCTGCTATTCTCATCAGAAAGCATTGTCTTCCTGTGAATGGACGTTTAGTCTATGGATCTATTCTCTGGTTTACTACTAAACATGAGGCATTTTTTCCCAGCTTGACATCTATAAGAAAGGTGCAGGGTACTCTATTTTGTGGTTAAAGTTGTAGTAATTTAACAAAATGTGTGTTTTATCTAATAAGAGCAGATGATTTATACAGTAAACTATTTTTGTTGCTTACACAAGTTCTGATGGCTAACTGTTGCAATTGGATTATGGCTGCTCATTTTTCTTTTCCCGCATGCATGT
Organism: Protopterus annectens; assembly: GCF_019279795.1. Classification (NCBI taxonomy): domain Eukaryota; kingdom Metazoa; phylum Chordata; order Ceratodontiformes; family Protopteridae; genus Protopterus; species Protopterus annectens. Next base: position 845,945,946 of record NC_056750.1, read on the forward strand.
TTTAGGTCCAATCATGCTTGCTTTACTGTATCTTGAATCATGTGATCTGCTTGCTAGATTTCAAGTGTAACGTTATTTTTTGTGTTGTGATGTGATCTTAAATCAGTGAATTACTGCGGAGAACAGGCAAAGAAGGACTGAACAGGCAATAAAAAGATAGGAAATAAAATGGGGTGGGAACGTGTAACTGAGCAAAGTAGAGGACAGGAAGTCCTACACAAATGTAGTGAGACTACAGGCAAATGGGGCAGCAGCAAAACAAGAAACAGGGAGAAGGAGATCAAGGGATAAGCAGGAAAACGGAAAAAAGGTAAAAGGGAGAAGAAGATGCAATCAAAAAATGGAGGATATAATGAAAGAATCGAAAATATAGCAACAAAGGCAGAAAGAGGAGAGACGTTAATAGAAAGACAGGGTCAAAGGTGGCCAAGTGACAGGCAAAACTGGATGGAGGAATGTGAAGCAGTGAGTGGCATTCAGCCAGGGAGGGAGATGGACAGGAAGTTTTTCACAACAGATAGTTTGAAGTAGGAGGGTTAGTAAAGACCGTCTTGGGCAAACTGATGTAGCACATGATGCAGGGACCAGGTAGAATTATCAAAGGGGGAACTGGTGTTGGCACACTTGATCACTAAGTGTAACAGGCATTGACTGTCGGGTATGGAATATTTTGGTAAGAGGAGCATTTTCCCAAACCAAACCCTCATGTGGATGGGCCTAGCAATTAATAAGATGCTCAGTAAATGAGAGTTCATCTACATATAGTAGCTCATGTGGCTGGTGAAAGGCTTTGTAGAAAAGTCAATGGAGTCGACCAGAAAGGTTGTATCTGCAGAGACTTGGAGAGAATGTATGTCAATTTGCAAACACCTGGCCTGATGAAATACATTTGGTAAATGCATCTCAAAAATTAGACTTTATGAAAATGTTGAACTATGTTAAAGTAAATTCTTCAGTCATAATCTTCTTGTGTTAAATTCTGCTCTCTTGCCTCACCTTCCTTGTCTTCCTTTTGTAACTTTCGACCTGCAGGTGGCTGAAACAGGCACTGAGCTCTCCAGGTGTTCTCTTCAGCTGAAGTACCTCAGTTTCAAGCACCCCAGTCCATCTGCAGATATCCACCACCCCACAACTTGTTAAACCACATTACCCCTAGAAAGCCTGGCCAGTCACAGCCCCTCATTTCTTCCACGTCATTTTTCTTCTTTTCATTTTTTTCTACTATCGTTAGTTATTTCTGCTTTTAACAAGTTGAATAGAGCTGGTATTAATTCTTGACTGTCTCCTAATGTGGTCTTGCTTTCACCTGCTACCTTGTTTGCACTAAACCCTTCTCCTTCCCCTTCTCCTTCCCCTTCTCCTTCCCCTTCTCCTTCCCCTTCTCCTTCCCCTTCTCCTTCCCCTTCTCCTTCCCCTTCTCCTTCTCCTTCTCCTTCCCCTTCTCCTTCCCCTTCTCCTTCCCTTCTCCTTCCCCTCCTTCCTTCCCTTCTCCTTCCCTTCCCTTCTCCTTCCCTTCTCCTTCTCCTTCTCCTTCCTTCTCCTTCCCTTCTCCTTCTATCACTCCCCCTTCCCTTCTCCTTCCCTCTCTCCTTCCCCTTCTCCTTCCCCTTCTCCTTCCCCTTCTCCTTCCCCTTCTCCTTCCCCTTCTCCTTCTCCTTCTCCTTCCCCTTCTCCTTCCCCTTCTCCTTCCCCTTCTCCTTCCCCTTGTTTGACTGCCATTTTCAGAAATCTCCTGCATGTTATGCTTTCTCACTTTGTCCCTCAGCTACTCTTTTTTTTCTTTTTTCTGCTGTTCTTTTTTTATTTATTAATTTTTTGGCCAGTCTTCTACAGCTGACCCTCAGTCCCTTCCCCAGCTGAGCTCCACAGAGTTCAGCAAGTCAACATCACCATTGCTGAGATGTTTCTCTTTATGCAAGGGAACTGTAAATTAGAAGGAGGATGAACTGTCCACAGCTGGGGGGGGGGGGGCATGGACCAGAGCCCTTACGAGCATCACATCAGATTTCCATACATGTGATAAGGAAGCATCTGTTCCATTCCCCCACCCAACACTGCTAAGATTAAGCAGCACGCGCATAGCCATGAAATACCCTACTTAACGTAAAACCCTAGACTGTTCAACCTTGAGGGAAGACAGATGACACAGCTGCTTGCTCTTTCCTTTCCCCAGCGGGTCCTCCAACACCTGAGTTACTAGTCAATATTACACTGCTGACAGCTCAGTCATATGTCCTGGCACTGTGACAGGGGATGGCCATCCTGCTGTTTTCTACCAATGTTATCTGTAATCTCTCTGTCCTCACAGAAAACCACAGAGGTTCTACTACTCCAGGTCATATTCTTCCTATATTGCCTCTCCTTCCACTTGGTACAAATGTACACTCCTCCTGTAGTCTGCAATTAGTTATTAATGTCATTTATTTCTACTCTCGAACTCCCAAAACAACATTGTTCAAATCTTACAAATATTAATGCCTTCTCTCGTAATATCTTTGCTTCTAACACAGAGAAAAAAATCTCACTTTGCACAGTCTCACTTGTGTTTTTCACCACCAAAGTACTCCCCAAGCCTTGCACTCCCATGGACTGGAAATGTATCTCCTCAGGCCAGGGCCTTGCACACCCATGCACTGTTAAAGTATCTCCTCAGGCCACGTAGCCTCAGCAGTTGACAGATCAGCTGATGGCCTGAATTGCCACTGAATTTACAAAAGCTCTTGCCTTGTCAGTAACATGGCTCAAACCTTCTTGAATACTCAGTCATTACTCATCTCATATCCAGTATTCACTTTGCCATCATTGTATTCTCTTCTTCTAACAATGGCTTTTGCCATAATCAGGTTATTGTTTGAGAACATTAAGTGAACATACCCAGCATTGCAATACAAACAATAGCAATGACTATAAAAAGTCCATATAAAATTAAGTCAGCTCTGTAGAGCTAAACCCTATCTTACCAAACCTCCAGACAAACCACTGTCAGGTCATTTCTTCTCTCCACCCTCCTCTATTCCTCACAAATCTTCACTAACCTAAGTAAGACTGATCTAAATCTCCTAGAGACACGCTATAATAAAATAACCGAATTTGCAGCCGACATTCCCTATAGGGACCATCACTGCCTAGCTCTAAAAAAACTCAGCTGGTTGGATCTACCCAATCTTCTTCAATTCAACCACCTCACCATTCCCCATACTATCCTAACCAAACCAGATAACTGCCCTGAACTAAAAGACTGGTTCAAGCTAACAATAACATCCAAGACCTTCGATCCTCTGACAAACTCCTACTAAAAGCTGTCAAATCCCTAAACAGTTTTGGAGACTCACTGTACTCCAACAAAATATCCAAGTCCTGGAACCTGTTACCTCAGCACATCCTCTGTCTAAATATGACCTCCAAATTCAAACAAAGCCTCAGAGAACATCTGTCCAATCACTGGCTCTGTCCTTGCTCCAACCCCAACTAAATCTCTACATTATTTTGCTTGCCTCATAATCTGGGGCCACCATTAAAACATGCCTACTAGTTCAGTCTATCAGACTTATGCATACTCTATATAATTCTGCTGTAAAATAACTTGTTTCTAACTCCACTCAATATCCATATATTTACTGAACTCTTATAATTCCAGTTTCCTACTAGTTGGTTGTGTTACTTCTGTCTAATTTTTGCTATTTGCTTTGAAGTTTGAGTTTTTGAATTATTCTGTGTAAATGTAAACTGTATACTGCTTGTTGAAGCTTTTCTCCCCGGGTCTCCGCTGAAAATGGGCTTCAAGCTCAGCCGGACACTTACTCAGTAATCAAATGTAAAATAAATAAATAAATCTCCATTTCTCCAACTGCTACTTTTGACGACTCTAAATCTAATTTTTTTGTTACTGGGACATACCAATCAAAATTCACTTATGATTTCTGATTTAAAGTTTCCCCCTATTTGCAGTAAGGTTGGTCTCATCCAGTTTGTACCTTCCTTCATCAGAACCTTGCTAGGTAATGCTTCGTTTTACACCAGACCTTTACTAGGTAATGCTTTGTGCTTGTTCTGCTTGTGGGCTCTGTGATCTCACTCTCCTAGTGAATCTTTGTGGTTCTTGTGAGGAGCAGAGATGCGTATTTCATCATCAACAGGTCCGTTTCCTCAGATAATTGGTCTATGCGTCTTCACACCCTATCAGAAATCATCTTGAACATGCTGCATTCATGTGAGGATGTAAACTACACTTAGGCGTAGTCTACAGGACTGTCCTTTAGATAAAGGACTTAATAACCAGCCATTCCTGTAACAGCTCATATTCAAACTATGAACACGTGAGACTTGAACTCAAGGTTGTGTGCTGCCAGTTATAAAAATGTTGCTTTCAGACAATAGCGTAAATGAAAGAAAGCATGATTTAAGTAATGGCGATCTGAAGAGAAGCATAATACACCAGATTCTTACAAAAATACTCACATTATAGCTCATTTTTTCAGAACACAATTATGCCACCACTCACTGGATTCCAGTACTTACGATTATTTCAGACTACTTCTCTGAAATATAGCTTATTAAGGATGTCAAGAATAAAACAGTATGTTTATGTATTAGCTTATATTTTATCATAAGAAATGTTATAAACAGAAGTAAAGTATTGACCTCTTGGATTACCCTCAGATCCAACATCTCATATAGCTCCTGTTTAAGGGTTTGCTTAACTCACTTGGGCAGACTATAAGGATCCTGTTTTACATGCCAGTGACACTCTCTGTCTACATGGTACTTATCAGGTGGGGGTGCCCCCTGACTTGAAAGTAAACATGCTCTCAAAATCCTATACTGCTGCCTAGATATCCTTAATCTGAATAGCAGATGGTTGCACACTTCCCCCTTGTCTCTCCCCATACCCCTGAATCTGAATAGCACATGGTGGCACACTTCCCCCTTGTCTCTCCCCCTACTCTTGAATTTGAATATCAGATGGTTGCACACTTCCCCCTTGTCTCTCCCCATACTCCTGAATCTGAATAGCAGATGGTTGCACACTTCCCCCTTCTCTCTCCCCATACTCCTGAATCTGAATAGCAGATGGTTGCACACTTCCCCCTTGTCTCTCTCCATACTCCTGAATCTGAATAGCAGATGGCTGCACACTTCCACCTTGTCTCTCCCCCTACTCCTGAATCTGAATAGCAGATGGTTGCACACTCCCCTGTTGTATCTCCCCATACGCCTGAATCTGAACAGCAGATGGTTGCACACTTCCCCCTTGTCTCTCCCCATACTCCTGAATCTGAATAGCAGATGGTTGCACACTTCCCCCTTGTCTCTCTCCATACTCCTGAATCTGAATAGCAGATGGCTGCACACTTCCACCTTGTCTCTCCCCATACGCCTGAATCTGAATAGCAGATGGTTGCACATTTCCCCCTTGTCTCTCCCCAATACTCCAGAATCTGAATAGCAGATGGTTGCACACTTCCCCCTTGTCTCTCCCCATACTCCTGAATCTGAATAGCAGATGGTTGCACACTTTCCCCTTGTCTCTCCCGATACTCCCGAATCTGAATAGCAGATGCTTGCACACTCCCCCCTTGCCTCTCCCCATACTCCTGAACCTGAATCGCAGATGGCTGCACACTTCCCCCTTGTCTCTCCCTATACTCCTGAATCTGAACAGCAGATGGTTGCACACTCCCCCCTTGTCTCTCCCCATACGCCTGAATCTGAATAGCAGATGGTTTCACACTCCCCCGTTGTATCTCCCCATATGCCTGAATCTGAATAGCAGATGGTTGCACACTTCCCCCTTGTCTCTCCCCATACTCCTGAATCTGAATAGCAGATGGTTGCACACTACACCTTGTCTCTCCCCATACTCCTGAATCTGAATAGCAGATGGTTGCACACTACACCTTGTCTCTCCCCATACTCCTGAATCTGAATAGCAGATGGTTGCACAATTCCCTCTTGTCTCTCCCCATACTCCTGAATCTGAATAGTAGATGGCTGCACACTTCCCCCTTGTCTCTGCCCATACTCCTGAATCTGAATAGCAGATGGTTGCACACTTCCCCCTTGTCTCTCCCCATACTCCTGAATCTGAATAGCAGATGATTGCACACTTCCCCTTTGTCTCTCCCCATACTCCTGATTCTGAATATGTTACAACTGCCTCATGTACACAGACAACCCTCTCCTCCTCCCAACAAATTCCAACACATGTGAGAGATGCAACCATATAGCCATACTGGTGGCTAAGCTCTCTCAACTCAGTACTGGCGAAACCAGTCAGGAGGAGAAGGAAACCACACTCACTACAATTCCAGTCTCACATAGACCTACCACGACAGCAAACCAAACACATAAACACACAAAAACATACTCGGAGGCTCTAAATAAAAATCTGCCTAAGCAGCAGAGACCTCCAAAGCAGACACCCAAGCAACCGCTACCCCAAAACAAAACACATGCAACACATAGCTCACAAAGCCAGTGTGCCAAACAGTCACAGCCCTTAAGACTAAACAACACACCTGATACACTTGTAATAGGTGACTCTATCGTCAGGCACACTGACGTCCCGCTCACCAGGCTGAACAAGGAGAAGGTCACGGTGAGCTGCCTGTCAGGCGCTAGGATCCGCCACATAACACAAGCACTCAGGTCACTCCAAGGCAAGTAAAAATATGACTCAGTCATTGTCCATGCTGGTGTGAATGACCTGAGACGTACCTCCCTGGACTACATGAAAAGAGACATAAAAGAGCTCTCTGAGCATGTAGCCCAGGCCGGTATGACCCTGACCTTGAGTAGCATCTTACCCTCACCAAGAATGATGCCACAATATGAAGACAAGATGATCAATTTCAACAATTGGCTTAAGTATTGGTGTCATTCAAAGGGGATCCAATGCCTGTCAGCCTGGGATGACATGCTCGACAAGCCACGATGCTTCGCTAGGGATGGCTTACACCTGTCACCCCTGGGCTTTCGGATATTGGCAAAGGCTCTTGCTACCCCCATAGTGCCTTTTTTAGGCGAGGCTCAAAAGACAAACCCACCTCCATAGGTATCACAAGGGATAAGAAACTAAGAGTAATGCTACTCAATGCCAGAAGTCTAAACCTCAAGATGCACGGATTCGAAACTCTCCTTAGCATGGAGAACATCGATATCTGTGCAGTAAGAGAAACCTGGTTCAAGCCTCCCGAGAGCACCCCAGCACTACCAGGTTATACCTCATACCATGCTTTTTGGCCCCAAAACTTCGACCGAACCACAAAAGGAGGGGGAGTATCAATATTCATCAAAGATACCCACACCTGCAGGTTGGTGGCACAGCACGAAGCATCAGAGACTATCCATGTGCAACTAACAGAGGGTAAAACTGCCTTCCAGTTTATAGCCTGCTACAGACCACCCTCCCAAACCCAGAAACCCCACTCGGCCTTCCTGAGAACACTGGAAAATATGAAGGTCTCTTCAAACACCATTATATTGGGTGACTTCAACTACCCAAACATAGACTGGGAGCATTACTCTAGCTCCAACACCCTAGCCCAAAGGTTCCTAGAATTTATAAACTCAAATGCTATGGAACAACTTGTTACCACTTCCAGAAGAGGGGAAAACATACTGGACCTGATAATCACCAACATGGGGACTCTATGCTCCAGAACAGAAGTGTATCCCTCATTGGTAAGATCAGACCATAAACTAATCTCACTGGATATTCACATCCCGACTCCACCCCCTGCCATGAAAACCACAGTGAAAAACTTCTCTAATGCAAATTTCACACTCCTCAAAACTGAGGTGGAATCCTTCAAAGCCCCCGGGCCTGTGGAAAATACGGCCCAGACTGCAGAATCCTTTATAAACACATTCTATGAACACCTTCAGGAATGCATGGATCATGCAATCCCAAATAAAACCAAGTCCCAATCCTCCAAAGGCAGACGTCCTGTCTGGTGGACCCCAGCCATAAACAAACTATACAATAGAAGGAGGAAGCTACTACATGATAGAGCAAAATCCCAAAAAGGGAAGGCATCTCTGATCAGTATTAGCAAAAAAACTACGGGCACTCATAAAATCGTCTAAGACCAGGTTTGAGAGAAAAATTGCACAGGACACTAAGGATAATCACAGGGCTTTCTTTAGTTATGTTAGGAACCTGGGTGGGAATTCCCAGATATCCTCAGAATTAGTCCAAAATGGCAAAAAATACACCAAACCCACAGACATTGCCAACATCCTAGCTGACAGGTTCAACGCAACCCCCCCCCCCCCCACCAAAAGGGCAAATATCTATCCCAGCAGAGTGCTGCCCCCCTGACATCTCAGATGCTCAAGTAAGAGCTGCCGTCTCCAAAGCAAAAAACACAGCATCAATGGGACCAGATGGTGTCCCGGGCTGCGTACTACATGAACTCCAAGAAGAGCTAAACCCAAACATAAAACTGCTGTTCAATCTCAGCATTACTACAGGATATGTACCCAAAGAGTGGTGTACAGCAACAGTGGTCCCTCTCCACAAAGGTGGTGCCTCAATGGATCTTGGAAACTATCACCCCATAAGCCTGACTAGCTTGGTCTGCAAAGCTATGGAAAGGATCATCATGGACCTCATAAATAAAGATATTGGGGACCTACAGACACTGGATCCTACCCAGTTCGGCTTTGTTAAGGGCAGATCCTGCCTCTTAAACCTGGTTGATTTCTTTGAAACAGTCACCAAGGCCATTGACGAGGGGAATGTGGTCCACACAGCCTACCTTGACCTCACAAAAGCCTTTGATACAATACCCCACTCGGGCATTATAGATAAGCTCACCAGCTTAAATATAAACCCCTATGTCACTAGATGGGTTGCAAACTGGCTCAAGGACAGAACCCACATGGTTAGAATTGCTGGAGCCATGTCAGACTCCAAACCAGTTACAAGTGGTGTCCCACAAGGCTCAGTCCTGGGACCTCTCTTGTTCGGTATATATTTCTTGGAGGTACAGGCCAACACGGAAGGACTGTGGCTGACCAAGTTTGCAGATGACTGCAAACTGGGTGCCATAATCAACACTCCAGCCAACACAAGCATCCTCCAAAAGGGCCTCATAGAAACAGACAACTGGTGCCAGAGCCATGGCCTCAAGCTAAATGCCAAAAAGTGTATAGTCATCCCCTTTGGCAAAAACAAAGTGCCCACAAATTACCACATAGGTGGTAATCCATTAAGTACTCATCCCTCATCAGGCCCATAATTGAGTACAATGCCCCTTTTGGGATGTACCTTACCAGACACCTGCAGTAACTGGAAAGACCCCAAAAGTACCTCACCAAGAGGATCAAAGGGCTCAAACAGATGCCATATGCTGCCCGGTTAAAGAAACTCCAGCTATACTCAGTGGCATACCGCCTGCTCAGAGGCGATCTGTGCCTGACGTATAAAGCCATGTACAATCCAGAATTAATGGACATGCTGCACCTCAGAAAATCCAAATCCCATCGAGCTACGCGCTCGAGAGACTTGAACCTCAGCACTGAAATAAATAGGACATGCTGGAGGGACAGATTCATAACCCAGAGGCTCCCTTCACTCTGGAATAAAATCCCACTCCAGGTTAGGCAGAGTCCCTCATTGACTCTCTTCAAGAGGAATCTTGATGAGTGGATGGGAGATCGTAGGTTTACCCCGGGTATCACTTCTGTGTCACTGTTAGACAGAGGCACAGTATACTAACCTCAAAAAAGGGCATAGCAAAATTAATTTAAAATGGGTGGCGAAAGCCAAACACACTCTGGCTAGGCTTATAAATGCCCTAGGGCAGATAGCCTAGTATGAACCTATGAACATTGTTTTCCCATTTTCTTTAAAAGTTTTTTATCAGGTATTAAAGTTATTGAATGCACTATAATCTTAGGTAATATAATCATTTTAATAAGCACTAACCTACCCTCCAAGGTAAAATAAAAAGAAAAACATGTTCCATTGTTTAATAAGAAGTAACACTTCAATTGTTTTTTTTTTTCAAAATTATGATTAATAATCTTACTCACATCATGGTAGATGTTGTTCCTAAGTAGTTTAAGTCTTGTCCTTTCCAGTTATATTTATATTTATCTTTAAACGTAATATCTAGTAATTGATTTAACACTAAAGATTCAGTTTTATCATTTAATTTCAGCAGTGATACTTCTTGAAAACTCTCCAGTTTCCTTATCTATTTCTTCTTTTGAATAAATTAAATCTCCTATATTTATCATTAAACTTAATATCTAGTAATTGATTTAAGACTAACGTTTCAGTTTTATTATTTAATTTCGGCAGTGATACTACTTGAAAACTCTCCAATTTCCTTATCTAATTCTTCTTTTGAATAAATTAAATCTCCTATAGTTAGTAAAATACCATCTGCAAAAAGCTGAATTTTAAAATGGCAATCCTTATTAATTTAAAAAAAACATCAATTTATCATTGCTTCATATGCTATTATCTATGAGTTCAATAACTAATGAAAATAGTTGACAAGACAAGAGATACCCTTGTTTTGTATCTTTGTTTAAAGAGACTCCTTGAGGAATGTAAAATCCAATTCAATGTATGCTTTGGAATTAGTATTCCAATAAATAGTTCTGGAAATGCAAAGACTGCTAAAGTTTTAAATAAGTAGTTCCAATCTACAGAATCAAAAACTCTCATAATATCTAGAATAATTAGGGAAAATTGTTTGTTCATTCCCTTTGCTAAATGTAAGATTGTTACTGCTCTTTTAATATTGTCATACATTAATCTAGTGACTATAAATCATGTTTGATCGTTATTAATTAATGTATCTACAATATCTCTTAATCTTGTGGCAAATATTTTATAATCTATTTTTAATAATGAAATAGGTCTATATGAGGAAACTAACTTATTGTCCTTTCCTTGTTTAAGTAAAGGTGAAATTATTGAAAATATCTGAATATCCAGCTTGAAGACGGTACCCCACCGTCTAAGCTATGTTATAAAAAGTAGTGAGAAGACCACGACTCGAACAAGGCAAAATGTTTAATGACAATTCATCACTAAGGAACTAATCCTACAGTGCAAAAATGTTAAGCGCTTTCATCTGCATAAGCAGACTTCTTCAGAACAATAAACACAGTTTGAATACATCCATTTTAAAAACTTTTTGGTGCCATTACTTTATCCTCATATTTAAAGTGCTAGTACATAAAATCCAAATACATAATCATAATATGATCGCAAAAAATATTTCAACAAAATATTTTTAAAATCACATTACTATACATTACTCTAATTTAAAAAATATATAAATAATAATGACACTTGTATTAATACATAACTGATGTCATTTAAAAATTCTTGTTAAAAATGTTTGTTTTATATATATATATATATATATATATATATATATATATATATAAACTAATAACATTACTGTAAAGACTTAATATAACTATTTAATAACCCAAAACACTATTGAATACACATCAGTGACTTTAAAACTTTTAAACCATTTCTGCGTAAACCACTTATATTTATCTGATATTATTGATTCTTTATTGCAACAACAGAAAATGTTTAATAGATATATAATCATTTATACCTGGTTCCCTAGTTGCGTCTGTCAACATCTGCAATACACTTTCTCTTTTGCTTAACAGTGCTTTATGGTTACCCCCCTAGGTAGATATAGTAACCTGGTCAATTATAGCAAAACTGAAGTTGTGTTTTTCCCCTTGTTTACTAATATGTCTGTAAAGTGCATTCTTCATATCTTTGACCTTGATTTTATACACATGGTCATATATATGTTTCCTGAGTTGTCTTTCAGTCTTGCCTATATAAAAGGCAGAGCAGGCTATACATTTTGTCAGGTAAATAATATTACTGCTGTTACAATTTCCCTTCCTAAATTTTACATAGGTCTTGTTTATATCATCCAGTCTGCAACCTTCTATTTCATTTATAACTGAGCACTGGTTACATGACCCACACCTCCTAGTGGCTTTGTTTATTTTATACCCTTCGGTGTCCAATGTCCCTACTTGCAAAAATCTCTTAATATTCTTACCCATCTTGTACACAAAACATGGTCTTTCACCCACTGCTTTTTTTTAGATCTTCATCTACTATTAAGGTGTTCCAATGTCTTGCAATAATATTTTTGATTTCATTTACATAAGGTGAATATGTCAATGTGCATACTCTGTTAAAAGGTAATTTATTGGAATTTCCATCCCGTACCTTAATATTATTCAACTCTGTGCCCAGTATGGGTGTATACTTTTTACCCCATTCATTAATGACATAACTTGAAAGATCATTAAGTAACTACCAGGGGTAACCTCTGTTAACAAACATAGATGTTAGGAATTTAATTTCTTTTTCCATAACCGCAAAATTTGAAGACATTCGAGCCACCCTTATGCATTGTCCTTTAAAAATGTTTTTTTAACATATGCCTAGGGTGGTCACTTGAATATTCCAAATACCCATTAGAAAACGTATCCTTCCTATATATTTTAGATTGGAATCCCTTATTGGTATGCCTTATGTATGTATCTAAATATGGTATACCTTCTGTACTAACATTATGGGTAAATTTTAAAAATTCACTCGTATGATTTAAATAATCAATGAAGTCTTTAATGATTTCCACTGGCCCATTCCATAATACAAACATATCATCCAAGAATCTTATATAATAGGATACATGTTTGCAATATTCACTGCTAAATGAATGTTGATTTTCCCATTCCAACATAACCATATTAGCGAATATGGGGGCACATGAGGCCCAGGTAGGTAATAATGCTTTTTTATATCTACTTTTAAATTCAAAAATATCTTTGCTTATAGTAACAGTGTTTTAGCAAGCAAAAGCCTTCACAATTCCATTAAATATTTTACCACTAACATGGGCGGCCACAGTGGTGCAGCGGTTTTCATTGCCACCTCACAGCAAGAGGTTCTCCAGTTTGATCCTCAGCTGGGGTGCCTTCTGTGCAGAGTCTGCATGTCCTCCCTATGGTCACATGGGTTTCCTCCAAGTGCTCCGGTTTCCTCCCACATCCTAGAGACATGCTGCAGGTGGATTGGACTCCCTAAATTGGCCCTAGGTGTGAGTGCGTGCATGCATGTGCCTTCTGTGGAAGGTTGGGTGCCAGGCTGGCAACTCAACACCGTAAAACTCCACTGCCAATCATGAGCAGACAGGTGGTCCACTGTGGGGTGACCCCTAACTGGGAAAAGCCAAAAGAAGAAGATTTTGCCACTGACATAGTACCCATGGCTTAGTTAAACCCTGCTGGTGGACATTCTCTACACTAAAACTAACAATATAGCCAGCTTTAGGTACCTGCAATACCTGTGGCTGCAAGGGGGCCTCCTTAATCATCCTTCATTGTGTGGAGGCCCCACAAAAGCTGATGCTGGTTGGGAAAAATGAGAAGGAAAAATGTATTAATTTCATGATTATTCTGTTTAACCTGAACAGGACCGCAATATGACCATGTTAGGATAAAGCTGATAATGAGCAAGGTAAGCACTAGAGCGATCAGCAGGCCGGTGTGACCAGTGTCCGTGCATACCTAGATTTAAGAAGAGCTAATACTTCTCATCTTCAGGGATGGCTTTCTCTTTTTATAAATACATGCAGAATACCAGATACTGTAACTCTCAACTTCTTCACTGAAGAATTCAGCGCAATACCAATAATAGCAGAATAAAGGCAAAAAATCAGGAACACATTTTAAATATTACTCTGATTCAATGAAAAAGTTACCAGAATAGCACCCTTTGTATCAACATCCTTTTTTTGGACATTAAGTGTAAAACTCTAATGTCTGGATTTATTGACTGTCTGTAATCCCGAATGCTTTACAAGCAAATCAAATGTGTTACAAAGGACAGAACAAAATTATGTGCAAAATCAGGGAAGGGCTGTGAAATCACAGGCAGTGAGAGGTTTGCATTATTCCTCACTGAGGTAAATAACAATGACCCATCCCTGCTTCTGTTTGATGACTACTTAACAGCAGTCACTGATCTGGTGTGCTGGTACCAGTGTTGCACAATGTATTGCTGAAATAAGTACAACATTAATATTGCTATGGCTTATGCTTGAGTGTGTGTGTGTGTGTGTGTGTGTGTGTGTGTGTGTGTGTGTGTGTGTGTGTGTGTGTGTGTGTGTGTGTGTGTGTGTGTGTGTGTGTGTGCATTTGTAAAAATGGTAGTGAGTTTTATCTGTGCACACATGCGATAATGCCAGGACACCTACATTATTCTTCTGAGTGTCAGTAAAACTGTAGCTAACAAGAAATTATATTTCAAAAGTAAGTTATGAAATGTATCCCAGAACATTCAGACACTTAGATCTTTTAAGACTCTGGGGGATTCCTACTCCCCAGACTGTATAAATGGATAGAGAGGGCTCTCTTAATCATCCTTGACTGTGTGTGGGCCCCACAAACACTGTTGTTTGAGGAAAAATAACGTGAAAAAAAAAAAATGTTTTTCCTGATTATGCTCTTTAACCTGAGCAGGGCTGTGATATGACCCCGTTAGGATAAAGCTGATAATGGCCTTTGCTCTCAGCTATACCCACTCTAAAACCAGCCCTGTTCTGATATGTGTGTGTATAGAAAGCTGCTGTAGGTTATATGTGGGGAGGGGAGATTGTGGTGTTATTCCTCACAGTCAGATCTCAGAAGTGTGCACATGAGGTCATTAAAACTTGTATTTGGGCTGAGGACAGTGTGGTCATTGTTTCTTTGACTTTTCTCACATACCTCAGAGGTGTACAAATAAAATTGCTACAGCTTGTGTAGGGACAACAAAGTAGAATACATTACTGTCATCATTATTTTTTACTTTCCTCGCAATCACACTTAGGACACAAATACAGGTGGATGCCTTTGACATTTTGGGTTGAGGAGTGAGGAGACATACTATGTATATGTACATCAGCGGTCCCTTGAAATACATGACTGTGGCAATTTGAACCTCTGCCTTCATCCCACTCTAACACCAGAGTCATGTATAAGCAGTCTTTGTGTGTGTGTGTGGGGGGGGGGGGGGGGGTTGGGAGGCGGGCATTTCCCAGATAGGACCTGTGTATCCAGAAAACAAAGGGTTGTTAGTTTATTGTGAGCTATTGTTTTGTCATCTTTGAACATTAAGCCTTGGGTACAACTTATGTCTTCCTTGAAAGAAAAAAATAATAAAACTGAAATTCTTTTCTTATTTCCTAAATGGTTATTACAGTACTGTCTTTGGTCAGGAAATGTCTGTTGAAAGGATGCAATTAAAACTAAAGCTGAACAGCAACACAATCTCTTTACTTAATCATAATTTCTGTTCCAGCCATCATTAGATGAAAAGGTTTGTAAAAAGAAAAAAATAACTTTAAAATGCACTTCAGAGCATATAGGAAGTTATAGCTTCTTGAAAAAGCTGAAAAGTAAGGCGAAGTGTGAGAAAAGGAAGAGAACAAGTAATGTGCGTGGTATGGGGAACCCACGATGGGGAGGGGGGAAGAGACTGGAGGCTATTGTGTGTATGGGGAGGGGGTCTGAAACAGTAGGCCTAGGGCACCCCTTCACCTAAGTCCAGACCTGTACATAGAGTTGCTGCAATATGTCATTGCTGCATCTAAATACCAGTAAGTGTAAATGTCCCTTTTTGTGAGATGGGGCAACACAGTGTAGTACACAAGTCTTGTAATGTAAGATCTGAGCATTGAAAATCTGTTATCCCTGAACTTTCATCATTTGGACTTTGTCAGATGAAGATTCTACCATTTTATTTCACTGCTTTCTTTGAAAAAGGTCACCGAAGAAGTGCATAGTGGTTATGCCGTACATGCAGTATATCTAGGCCTGGCCAAGACATTTGATACAATTCCCCAATGCAGGCATTATCAAAACCTTGTAAATCTGAACAAAAATTCTTATGTTGTGCTGTGAGTAGCTAATTGTTTATCTGACAGAATTATGTGGTTAGAGTTGCAGGTGTCGCTTCTGAAAGCAAAAAAAAAGTTACCAGTGATGTACCACAAGGCTCAGTGTTGGTCTCCCTCATGTTTGGCATTGGTTTCTCAGACCTTCAAGCCAACATTCCTGGCCTATAGTTATTTAAGTTTGCAGACAACAGTAAATTGGGGTTGCCATTTCATCTTTCAGATTCGTAATTGCTCCAGTGTGGGCTATACCATTTAATAATTGCTGTAAAGGACAATTGTCACAAATTAAATTTGGAAAAAATGTAGTGCAGCTACTTTTGACAAACAGAGCATATTTCCATACCATACAGGTGACCTAACCCTCCAGTCAGACATTTTGTAAAAGAGCCAAGTACACTTGTGGATAATTCTTTATTGTTTGTGTATCATGTCTCCACAGTAGTTAGGAAATGCTTCCACCTGGCTCATCTAATTTCCAAAAGCATCTCCCCTAGATCCAAAGAAACTTAATTCTCCTTTATTTGTATCTGATCAGATCCATTTATTTAATATCATGCCTCTTCTAACATGAGTTTGTCTAAACATATCACTCAGCTGGAGAGTTCGCAGAGATAAATGGCCTCAAAAATCTTCATTATCAGGACAGCTGGCATCCTCTCCCTACACTCAGTTTCTTATAGACTGTTCCATTGAGATCTGTATCTAGCCTTTTGAACCATGAAAGAACCATCCCTGTTTCACCTTCTATTCTTCCACAGAATAAATACTTCCTGAAATATCTGGTTAAATGAACTAAACCTTCATCAACAAACAAATAAGCCACATTTGCATGATAGAATCATATCCCACCTATACCACACCTCTGGAATAAACTTCCACTACATATCTAGCAGAGTAGCACTCTTTCCACCTTTGAGGTAAACAGAGATAATTGGGTGGTCAACCTCATATTCTCCCCTCATCTGTTTTGTATTGCTACCTTGAGACTAGAGGGTACTTTTAAATATGGTTGGCTACGCTTGTAAAGATCTGCAGACTAATTGCCTTGTACTTGCAACAGCATCTTGCCATCCATTACAATGTATGTATGCTCATGTATTATAGTATACCATGCCTCCCTTATACTTACAGACTAGCTAGGTTACAATGATGGTACCAATGGTATGGGTACTGGTACCAGTGACAGGCATACTGGTACCAGTGGTACGGGTACTGGTACCAGTGGCACAGTACAATGTATGTATGCTCATGTATTATAGTATACCATGCCTCCCTTATACTTACAGACTAGCTAGGTTACAATGATGGTACCAATGGTATGGGTACTGGTACCAGTGACAGGCATACTGGTACCAGTGGTATAGGTACTGGTAACAGTGGCACAGTGCAATGTTTGTATGCTCATGCATTATTGTACAGTATGCCTCCCTTATACTTACAGACTAGTTACGCTACAATGATGGTACCAGTGGTACGGGTACTGGTACAAATGGCACAGTACAATTTATGTATGCTCATGTATTATAGTATACCATGCCTCATTTATATTTACAGACTATCTAGGTTACAATGATGGTACCAGTGGTATGAGTACTAGTACCAGTGACACCCATACTGGTGCCAATGGTATGGGTACTGATACCAGTAGCACAGTACAATGTATGCATGCTCATGTATTATAGTATACCATGCCTCCCTTATACTTACAGACTAGCTAGGTTACAATGATGGTACCAGTGGTATGGATACTGGTACCAGTGACAGCCATACTGAACTGGTACCAGTGACAGGCATACTGGTACCAGTGGTACGGGTACTGGTACCACTGGTACAGTACAATGTATGTATGCTCATGTATTATAGTATAGCATGCCTCCCTTATACTTACAGACTAGTCAGGCTACAATGATGGTACCAGTGGTATGGGTACTGGTATTAGTGACAGGCATACTGCTACCAGTGGTATGGGTACTGGTACCAGTGGCACAGTACACTGTATGTATGCTCATGTATTATAGTACCCCATGACTCCCTTATACTTACAGACTAGCTAGGGTACAATGATATTACCAGTGGTATGGGTACTGGTACCAGTGACAGACATACTGGTACCAGTGCTACGGCTTCTGGTACCAGTGGCACAGTACAATGTATGTATGCTCATGTATTATAGTATACCATGACTCTGTTATACTTACAGACTAGCTAGGTTACAATGATGGTACCAGTGACACCCATACTAGTGCCAGTGGTACGGGTACTGGTACCAGTGGCACAGTACAATTTATGTATGCTCATGTATTATAGTATACCATGCCTCTCTTATACTTACAGACTAGCTAGGTTACAATGATGGTACCAGTGTTATGGGTACTGGTACCAGTGACAGCCATATTGGTACCAGTGGTATGGGTACTGGTATCAGTGGCACAGTACAATGTATGTATGCTTATGTATTATAGTATAGTATGTCTCCCTTATACTTACAGACTAGTTAGGCTACAATTATGGTAACAGTGGTATGGGGTACTGGTACCAGTGACAGGCATTTTCATACCAGTGGTACGGGTACTGGTACCAGTGGCACAGTACAAGGTATGCATGCTCATGTATTATGGTATACCATGCCTTTCTTATATTTACAGGTAGCTAGGTTACAATGATGGTAGTATGCCTCCCTTATACTTACAGACTAGCTAGGCTACAATAATGGTACCAGTGGTATGGTTACTGGTACCAGTGACAGGCAGACTGGTACCAGTAGTATGGGTGCTGGTGCCAGTGGCACAGTACAATGTATGTATGCTCATGTATTACAGTATACCATGCCCCCCTTATACTTGTAGACTAGCTAGGTTACAATGATGGTACCAGTGGTATGGGTACTGGTACTAGTGACAACCATACTGGTGTCAGTTGTACGGGTACTGTACCAGTGGCACAGTACAATGTATGTATGCTTATGTATTAAGAGTATATCATGCCTCACTTATACTTTGCAGACTAGCTAGGTTACAATGATGGTACCAGTGATATGGGACTGGTACCAGTGGTATGGGTACTGGTACCAGTGGCACAGTACAATGTAAGTATGCTCATGTATTATAGTATACCATGCCTCCCTTATACTTACAGACTATCTATGCTGCAATGATGGTACCAGTGGTATGGGTACTGGTACCAGTGACAGGCATACTTGTACCAGTGGCACAGTACAATGTTTGTATGCTCATGTATTATAGTATACTATGCCTCCAGTATACTTACATACTAGCTAGGTTACAATGATGGTACTAGTGGTAGGGGTACTGGTACCAGTGACAGGTGTACTGGTACCAGTGGTAGGAGTACTGGTACCAGTGGCACAGTACAAAGTTTGTATGCTCATGCATTATTGTATAGTATGCCTCCCTTATACTTACAGATTACCTAGGCTACAATGATGGTACCAGTGGTATGGGTACTGGTACCAGTGACAGCTGTACTGGTACCAGTGGTATGGGTACTGTAGATCTGCTGTGTTATTTCTACCTTCGAATTTCCACACAGAGCAAGGATATTATCACATACCTTTTACAACCTGTTGTTGATTGCAGGCCTCCAAGTTTGCCTTGCCAGAAAACATTTGTCATCTCCTGTCACTGATTAGATAAACCTTTGTAGTAAACTTTATTATAGAAACCTTGTCCCAGTTGCATTATCCACTGGGTTTTTTGTAATGCGTACAATGCTCAGTGGGTGACCGGTCATGCTTATTCGGGACAGGAATAAGACTTGCAGGTGATAAAGGCAATAGCCTGACTTTGTGTTCATTGGCTAGAGGCATCAGAGCGAGAGCGGCAGGAGACAGAAATGTCAGAGTAGTCACTTCCCAACTGGCTTTAGCCTGCTGTTGTGGGCAAGGAGGAACCTTTGTCATCAGTGAGGATGGTGTTCCCACATTTTCTGCACTTTAGATTTGACCTATTTAGGTTGCTTTTGTCCTTACTGAAGGGAGAAAGATAATGTCTACAAGTTGCAAGAAAGCATTTTGCTTTCTGTATTAGTAGTTGGAACACCACAGGATTTACTGGAGCACCCACACTAGGAATTTTTAGGGGTTCCACTGAATTCAGGGTTGCTGCATTTGCTCTGTCCAGGTTTTGTGGAATGTTGTTCCTGTTACATTTGCTTTTTTTTAAAACTGCTGTTTAACTTTATGCACTGCCATGCACAGGTCTGGGAGGTTAATTGTTTCTTTTAGAATGTAAGTCTCAAATGTCATGATTTTGTGTCAAAAGTTTGTTTGCTCCTTAATAAAATTTGTGGTTTTTGTGTCAAAACAGTGAGAATTAAAATCACTAAACAGCACTAATAATTAATATTAGAGAACTTTAATCGACAAAATACATATTTGTAAAACTTCCTTTATTTCAACAGTTATATAAATGAATACATTGCTTTTTATTGCTGCATCTACCAACCATCAAGCCCCCTCTATCAGCCAGGTCCATTAAGTTCTTCATCCTGGGTCCTCCCCAGTGAGGGTCAGAACTGGCCTCGCCACCTTCCTGGCAAAGGCAGAATATTTATTATGGCCCTAATCCATCCCATGGACAGGAGAGCAGTGGCAGACATCTTCCAGGGAGTCACAATATCATCCCCATGTGCATGCATGTTCCTGTGCATTAACAGTAAGTGCTACCATTCTTGCAGTTTGGTGGCCAGATGATCACCGCTGTTTTTTTGTATCCCTGCTTTTTCACCAAGGGATTGTGACATTGGACAGTGCCAACACCCCTCCAGAAAATAGGCAAGACCTTCTTCCCAACACCAGATCTAGCAGACAATCCTACCAACAGGCTGAACTTGGTTCTCATGGGCTGCAGCGAGGGCTGTATCCCTTTAAGAATCCATTTTCATTAATGTGTAGTATCTTGTCACCTTATTTTCTGCTATACTTTGTAAAGGGAGAGCGCCTCTTCAAGCTTCTTAAAAAATACCCCTGTGGTTAGCAAGTCAGTTGGAAAGAAAATGGCTACTAGCTCGTCTTTACAAAGCATAACAGAAAGTGTTACTAACTGATCACATACTATAGTGATATGCTTGTGTGTCCCTGAGACACTCTTTTTATCTACACTACTGAGATGCACATATTATATTGAAGCCTCATGCCATTTTTGTGGGGTGGTGGTAGAACTCAGATGTAGATGGGGTATTTTACCACAGTCTGCATCTCTCAAGCTAACACAAGGTAGTACATGTATCAAACTAGCACTGAAAGTTTGCCAGCACTATTCTATAGGGTCAAGTAGTATCTTATTTCAGTACCAGATTCAAATTCATATCTTTTCTACTATTGGTTGGACTATTTCTTGCTTTATTTGTTGTGAACTTTTTGCTGGTCTCCCAGCAAAGCTAGATCCAATGTGCTATAAACGTCCCCAAATTATCTGTAGCTCTGCACCTAAATTAGATCCTGCAACTTCCTCAAGACAAATTACACTTCCATCTTCTGTTTAGAAATGTTTAATAAATACCTGCGTTTCCACCCCCTCTCTCCCTCCATCGCCACATGATTTCTTTGACTGGCATTACCCCCCAAGGAATGTAAGATGAGCAGCCAATTTCCTATTAAAAAGACAAAGAAATAGGTGCATATTTGGTGATGCTGTGTTCAAAATATCTCTGTAGGAGCAACATGGAATCTTGCTGTTTCCAAAAAAAAAAAAATCATGCACCCAGTTTGCCTTTAAGAATTCACTGTATTCACACCATTAAGACTATCTAGTTTGTACCTCTAAAGGTTCATAGGTTCATAGGTTCATAGGTTTATACTAGACTATCTGCCCTAAGGCATTTATAAGTCTAGCCCAGAGTTTTGTGGCTTACGCCACCCCTTATATGAAAAAAATACTGTGCCCATTAGTTTGTTGTGCCTCTGTCCATCAGTGACACAGAGATGATTCCCGGGGTAAACCTACGATCTCCCATCCACAGGTCAAGATTTCTCTTGAACAGAGCCAGCGAGGTGCTCTGCCTCACATGGACCGGGATTTTATTCCACAGCATAGGGAGTCTCTGAGTGATAAATCTATCCCTCCAGCACGTCCTATTTATATCCGTGCTAAGGTTTAAGTCGATTGCTCTAGTGGTTCTGGTGGATTTGGATTTTTTGAGGTGGAGCATGTCCATTAATTCCTGGTTGGACATGGCCTTGTACGTCAGGCACATGTCACCTCTGAGCAGACGGTATGCGACTGAATAGAGCTGGAGTTTCTTCAATCTGGCAGCATATGACAGATTTTGGAGTCCCTTTATCCTTTTGGTGAGGGACTTTTGGGGTCTCTCCAATTGCTGCAGATGTCGGGTGAGATACATCCCGAATGGGGCATTGTACTCGATCATTGGTCTGATAAGTGAAGAGTACAGGGGAACAATGACCTCACTAGATCTGGATGTGAATCCCTTCATGATCAGGTGGGCAATGTAGAAGGTCTTTCTAACCACTTTAGCAATGTGAGTGTCAAAAGAAAGGCCACTGTCAACCTGGGTTCCAAAAAGGAATCATACCTCCTGCATCAAGTGTAAGCACTTTGCTAAATGTCTCTATTACTGATAAAGTTGTCTTAGCCTTATCTTTTGTTATGACTAAACCAATTAATGTCACTGATTTGTTTATGAAATTATGTGTTCCTTGGACTTTTCTGCCAAGCCTCTGCTGTAAATGGGACACATGCCATTTTGGTCATCTAAAAAACAAATCATAAATAAAACACTCGCAAAAAATAAATTTAAAAATATATCTCTGTGCACTTTGGTATTGAATTAAGAACCATGTTTGTGAATAAAATATAAAACGCAGTTTGTAAAATGACTATAAAACAGTCTGCCCTTAAAATGTAAAACTCTTATAGTTAAGTACAAGGCCAGTGTTTGTAAATTAAAACTAAGCAGTTATGTAAAAAAAATAGAAACCTTTCATGGTCTCCTCGCTAACCTAAACTATTTCTTTAACAGCATTTAACATATTTTTGGAGATACTTTTGAGGTTCTGAAATTATTTCAAATGATTAACTGAATGAAAGTATAAATTGTGACCAAACTGCTGCATGAGAAAGTTTGTAAAATAAACAGAAATGGGTTAATGGAATAATCTGTAGCATGTTTTTGATACACAAGTAAGAGAAAATGAAATAGGAAAAGAGAAACTCTCAACTTGAAACTTCAAGGACTCTGAAAGGTGTATTAGTAAAGAGTTCATTTTGCTTTAAGAGAGGTACTGCTGAAAATGAATCATATATAAGGAGAGATGTACAGGTACATTTAGAAAGTGTCCGTCATGCTCCAGTAAACTTCCTCACAAATGCTCTGTCTGTAATCACTCTGCAGTGTAAAAATGCTGAAATGACATTAACTTTTGAAACTGAAGGGCATTATCATTTTATTACCAGAAACACAGCTTAATGCTTATGAGGAGTCATACTTCCTCAGAAATCCTAAAAGTATTAAATTCTGCCCTGTGTGTTCACAGCATCACACATTTTTTAATCATTTGTATCCTCTGTTTCCTAATAACCAGTATCCCTCTATGATCAACTGGCCCATTCATTCCTCACAAGATAACAGCAGACCACTAAGGCTCTCATTCAGGCAGACACCTAAGATTTTTCCTATATGCATCCTAACCACAACCATTGGGGCTAATGTGTGCACTCATGTCCACACAAGGGCCTAGTATGTCCTATACTGCATATGAGTGCTCTCTCTGCATGCTAATGGAGGCCATCATCATAAGATTGGAAAGCTAAGTCTATGTTCCAGCTATCGCTGCATCACCTGTAAGCTTCCTCTTATATTCATGGAAAAAGTCACCATGCCATCGGTCCCTCCCCTCTACGGTAGGCAAGCCAGCATATTGCCATTCACTCCTACCATTCACTCCACACACACACACACACACACACACACACACACACACACACACACACACACACACACACACACACACACACACACACACTCACCCCATAGTTGTTCCACTGTCTGAGTCATTGACTGAACACTGGTTAACTGAAACTTAGAACCTTTTCCTTCAATATCACAGAGTTGTGCTACATATGGCAACATACATTTTATCATCAGATAAAGCATGGCTAGCCCATCTATTCTCCCATTTCACTACCTTCAGGTCCTGCTGAAAATTTATTTCTTCTTTCTCCTATAAGATTTGTCTTCTGTCTGCCTCAGGCATTCCTGAATTCTGAAGTGTTTTGCCAGAATTCAAGTGTCTTACCTTCTTCAAATGACTTACTTATTAAAGGCTTCTAATCATCCACCACTAATTTCATGAAGAATTACTTTGTCATATCCTGTTCGAACATTCTGTTTTGTACCTTCTGTGCATTTTGTTTTCATAAATCTTTTTCTTTGAAAAAAGTACATTGTGCTGGACTCTGTGATTCTGCTTAGATACTTCTGTGCTAAACTTAAAATGTTATTGTTCAAATGAAATGTACGTCAGCTATATTAAAGCTGCATCAAATTAAAAATGTAAATTCTTCAAAAAAATAAAAGTAGAAGAAGTCACATTGCACTTGGCAAGTCTTGATCAATTCTTTGTAAGGGCTCAGATAATTTCTTCTGATTTTAAAAGCCAAAGACTTAGTGAAGAATTTATCTCTTCAGTTAAAGCAGTTAAAGACTAAGTTGATAGCTAGTGTTTTTCATAAGATTATAGTAAGGGCAGATTTACACCTTCAGTTAAAGTACTTAGAAACTAATTAGTTATAACTAGTGTTTTATTGAATATTATAGTAGGGGCAGAAGTTATCTCTTTAGTTAAAGCAGTTAGAAATTAATTAGTTGAGTGTTTTTCTGAAGATTATGTATCCCATTTAAATGTTTATTTTCAATTCATTTTGTGGTGCATTCATATTTTTATAATGGAAATGCTGATCTTTTTTATTTCAAATAAGTAATTTTATTATTACATATCAAATGCTTGAGTCTGGTGGCTTATTTATTGTTTTAAGGTTTTTATTGTAGTTAATTAATTTAGGTTTTGTTGACCAGGTTAGTACTATTAAGCCAACACCATCTTTTTGATACAGATCCAAGAAGGTATTCACACTGTTTGGGAGAAATTTAGCCAGTGGACTGGAGAAAGTCCCATATTCTTTTTGATAACTGCCACATGGTCTTTTACATCCACCTGAGCTATCACCAACTCAGACAGATCGGGCCACCGCTTAATGTCTCATCTTAAGGACAATACATTCAGGAATACAGCACCCCTTTATGCTGAATTACAATGTAAATACTGAAAAAACACTTATGGGTGTGAGAATCGAACCAACAGTATTCTGCTGTCTTAGCATCAAAGGCAAGTATGCTACCTATTGAGCTACTGACACTGCTAATGCATTACGTATAAAGCTTTATAGTTTCACCAGTATACCTTCAACTGTGTGATACCTACCATTTAAAGAGCAATTGCTCAAAGTTGTTTCCATTTTTTTTAAGTTGGCTAATCTTAAGGTAGATCATAAACTATGATCTTCAAGACCACTGGTTCATACCCAAAAGTATTTTATTCTCTAGCACCACGGTACAAAACCTTCCAGGTGTTACAAAACTCAACTAAAATTTGTTTGCTACCTTTTATACAAAAAACACAAACTCAGTCAACCAATAATACAATCAAATTGATAGAAAGCATAAATGCGAAGCAACAAATGTTATATAGAGACTTTGCTGATGTTCTGGTCCAACCATTATTGGAGAACTTACTGGACTGTGTTTTAGCATTTGAAAGGAAGCTACTACAACAAAAAAGAAATAAAGCTAAAAGAGACATTAATGATTTTAGACAAAGCCATGTCTTCACGTGGCCCAGACCAGGGCATGGACAGAATGAATGTAATGCAATGGTGAACAATGATAATGCTATGAACAGTTCACAATATGTAAATAAAAGGAATGTAGAGAATGTTACCTTATGTGACAACATTAGTAATGAAGTTAAGAAGAATATGTGTACTTTAAATGTTCCAAATAATAATGCTGGGAATAGTAATATGTCGACTTTAAATGTTCAGAGCACATCTTCTGTTGATGAGATTACAGAATTAAATGATGATGTTTGTATAGAGAATGTAGCAATCGATGTAACTGATAAACCCCACTGTAAAGATTCAATAGATGTTATACACATCATACACCCCAGTGTGAACTTCGACACTAATTTATATCCCAATGTTCACATAGTTAAAGACAAGACACCTCATATGAATTGAGACTCTGAGGCTGTGGTGAGACCAAAGGTTAAAACCACAGATAAATCTAGCAATAAAACAAATGCTGAATTGGTTTTTCCTCTACCGATACGCATGGACAAAGGCCCACAGAGGTCGAGGTCTATGAGTCATGGGAGGCAGAAGAGGAAATTTTGAGGAGACATTCCATCCAACCAAACTCTAAAGAAAATGTGGATGCACAAGAGTTAGTGTACAATATATCAAGTAAGACACTAACTTATGAAGATATTCAATTGTTAAGCAAGGGTCTAAATTTTATTCCAAGAAGTCACAGTAAACTAACAGACACAGTTACTGACTTAAAAATATTTTGCAGAAATGTTATGCTAAAATTGTTATATAAAACTATCAATACTTCTAGAACAGAAGCATTTACATTTAAGAGACTAAGTGATTTCGTGCCAACCCATCACCCACTCGTTGAGGCATATTTGAAGTTAACTGAAGATGAGTTACATGTATACTATGCAGATAGAGTAGAGCAAAAAAGATGTAAAAGGAGAGACAATTTAACTTATAAAGAAAGAGTAAGTCTAAAACAATTACAAGAAGACCCTACTATAGTTATTAGACCAGCTGACAAAGGAGGCAGCATTGTTGTTATGGATATGCAAAATTATATCGGAGCAATGACAGAATTGATGCAGGACAAATTCTATGATTTAATAACAAAAGACGATGTTATAGAAACTATAAGATATGTGAAGAATACGCTAGAGGATATTTTCAAAAGTAAACTGATTGACAAGGAATTATTTGACTATCTTAATATTTTAACACCTACTATACCAGTTATTCAAGGACAGCCAAAAATACACATGGACAATAAGAACCCACCCATGAGACCAATAGTTTCTGGACGAGGTTGGGTTACAGAACATTTATCAGTATTTGTAGAAAAACATCTGAGGGCTGTACTAAATAAAAATAAAATAGTACTAAAAGACACTAAACAATTCCTTACAGAATTTTATGATTGTATCCAACACAAAACAATCACTAAAGACTATTTATTTGTCACATTTGACATACAGTCACTGTTTACAGTGATTCCCAATGAATTGGGCTTGAATTATACATTACAGTACCTGAAAAATCATAGTGACTATACAAATGTAATTATTGACTTAATAGTTCACTTTTTGGAATTAGTCTTAGAAAATAATGTCTTTATGTTCAAGGATAACATCTATAGACAGAAAGATGGCGTAGCCATGGGCACATCTTGTGCCAATAGCTACGCCAATATGTTTCTTGCACATTGGGAAGAACATACATTATTTCTACAAAACTTCTTTAAGAAACATGTGATATTTTACCGACGTTTCGTGGATGATGTCTTTATTCTCTGGAAAGGGACATCCCAACAACTTGAATCCACATACCTA
Source organism: Protopterus annectens (assembly GCF_019279795.1). Classification (NCBI taxonomy): domain Eukaryota; kingdom Metazoa; phylum Chordata; order Ceratodontiformes; family Protopteridae; genus Protopterus; species Protopterus annectens. The sequence goes on from NC_056750.1 coordinate 845,973,588, forward strand.
ATCATGAACAATTTAATACCATGTCTTAAATTTACTATGAAGTTTTCAGAGGATAGAATTGAGTTTCTAGACTTATATATAGAGAGGCTACACAATAATTTAATTAAGACTGGAGTTCATCGTAAAACATGTTATGTTAACTCATTGCTTCTAAGATCCAGTATGCACCCTCCTTTTGTCTTTAGAAATATTGTGAAAGGACAAGCTATTAGAGCTTCCAGACTGAATCCAATGGAAGAGGGTTTTCACACTGAGATAAATGATTTGAAATATAGACTATTACACAGAGGATATAAAGTCAAAGAAATACATTCTAAGATAGACGAAGTGTACAATCTACGCTCTACTTCAGCTATGCCATACTTTGGATCCAGCAGTGCTAGCTATAGTGAGAAACAAAATATGAGTGAATCTTTCACTACATTCTCCACCTTTTTTTCATCTGATCATATAGAAATTAAGCAGATTATAGACAAACACTGGGGTATATTGCAGATAGATGAAGACATTAAACAGATAGTAGGAGAAACACTGAGGTTTATTTTTAAGAATAAACACAACTTAAAAAGAATGCTATGCCATCCTATATTTGATAGGAAATCTATACAGAATGGATGCACAAGACGCTGTGGTCGCTGTAATTTCTGTTGTTACATAGACAGTAAGACAGAATTTTTTCATCCTGATCAACAGAAAGTTTTTAATATAAGAGCTGAAGCCAACTGCATGACTTCTGATGTGATATACCTAGCTGTTTGTCAATTATGTTCATCCTTCTATGTTGGTAAAACAAATCGACCACTGAGAGATAGGATAAGGGAACATGTATCTCAGATAAGGAAAGGTACACTACATAATGCTCTTGACAAGCATGTAGCATTAAATGATGAAACACATAGATTTTTGTTTAAGGTACTTGAAGTAATTACTCCCAATTCTAGAGGGGGTGACATTAAGATATATACAGAGGACAAGGAAACCGAATGGATAATTCTACTAAGATCAGATAAAGGACTAGGCCTCAATGATAGGGCCTCTATTAAGCCAAAATTAAGACAGCGTAGAAACATTAGATAAACCCCCTAGAAATAGGTATTCCATCTCTCTGTAAACTAATTGCCTTCTATATCACTACTATGTCATTATGGCATAGATTTGGTTACCACATGTAGTGTGTTAATTTATTTTTTATAAGACACTATATTTATACATACATATATATGAAATCTTATATGTTAGACATTAAGCACACTTGTCTATAGAATCTTTCTCACACCAATATCTATTTTAAATTATAAACATATATGTATTAACTGATATACATTTTTTATATATAACTTTTTATATATATGTTTTTTATGTATACCTTATATATGAGATTGTTTTTAAATGATTTTATCTTTATTAGATTTGTATATTAAGCTAGGTCTCTGATGTCTGCCTGCTTCTTTAAATAATCATACCAATTAACTTACTTGATTGATTAATTGTTTAAAACCTGTGTATATATAAGATGTGGAATCTTAGAATGAATGTAAGATCTGATGAAGCTACACAGCAAAAGTGCTTATCTTATTAATTATTGATAATAAAGTACTTTGAACTTTAAGTGTTACACTTGTTTACGCTCAGTCCTGCTATTTTGATTTACTACAACTTTGATTTATACTGCTTGCACGAGCGTTTACCAGCATAGCAGCAGCCTCTATTACTTGTTTTACAGATGAAAAACAAAGATACATTCTGCATTACCTCCCAGTAATAAACAAAAAGAGGTAAAATCAAAGATATGTTCTGCATTACCTCCTAGTAATAAACAAAAAGAGATAAAAAGTAAAGTTGTGTTCTGTATTACCTCCTAGTAATAAACAAAAAGAGATAAAAAGTAAAGTTGTGTTCTGCATTACATCCTAGTAATAAACAAAAGATATAAAAATCAAAGATACAATCTACATTACCTCCTAGTAATAAAAAGGGATAAAAATCAAAGATACATTCTGCATCATATCCTAGTAACAAACAAAAAGAGATAAAAGTAACGTTGTGTTCTGTATTACCTCCTAGTAATAAACATAAAGAGATAAAATCAAAGATACATTCTGCATTGCCTCTTAGTAATAAACAAAATGCAATAAAAATCAAAGATACAGTCTGTATTACCTCCCAGTAATAAACAAAAAGAGGTAAAACTCAAAGATGCATTCTGCATTACTTCCTAGCAATAAAAGCAGATGAAAATCAAAGATACATTCTGCATCACCTCCTAGTAATAAACAAAAAGAGATAAAAATCAAAGATACAATCTAATGTTGTTAATCTTCTTTCCATTCATCACTGATGGGTTCGGTTTCAAGCCCTCGGAACCAAGTCGGCCTATTACCAAGCTTGCACCAGTGAAAACAACTCTCCAGCTAAGTGTCTACCCAGAATGCCCTTCTCCCTGTTACCTCAGATCTCGTTTGCCATGTAGCAATAAAGCCGCGTTTCAGCCAAGCTTTCAGCTAAATGAAATCTTTTTTTATATTTGTTTTAAAATTTTTAGATATCTTCATATTTTACTAAACAATTAGTATTGCCAGTGTTGTTTCTTCTGTCTAACCTTATTCTTTCCAGTCTACCCTTTGTTACCATTGGTAAACTCCAAGTACCATTATTGGTACGGCCTTTTCCCTTACCCTTGTGGCATTTCTTCAATACTATAGTTGGTATTGTTTCTCCTGTTTAACCTGTTAGCTTTTATCTTTATTCAGGTGCTTCCCTTTCTTCTCTTCATACAGTGTATTGTTATATTGCTGATTTTTTTGTGATTTTTTGAACAGAGTTGACTTCATTATAGTTGGATTACACAGTTGGCTGTGTTTTTTCTGCCAAGATGTCAGATAAGAAGGGTACTTCAGGCTTTAAGCATTATACTTCTTGTAAGGGCAAGTTACCTAACAGTGATTCTCATGATGACTGTGTTTACTGTTTGGGAGTGGCCCACCTTTTGGTGCGGCCTCCATGTGATATTTGTCAGAGCTTCAGCCAACACACTCTTAATGAGTGCAAAAATTTATTTATTTTTTATTTTATTTTACATTTGTTGACCGGGATGGTCCGACTGGATACATGTCCATTTTCAGCGGAGGCCCGGGGAGAAAAGCTCCACAGAGAAAAAAGTTACACTTTCATGTATATACAGATAAGTACACTACCTAATGCAAATACATAAAAATTCGAGGTTCACATAAACAGAATCAGTGATACACATAAATACTTTACAATTGTATTTAGATACATTATAGTTGAAATTCTAGGTTTGCTTATAGAGTCAAGTCAGGCAATGGGGAGCTTGACTTCATAGGTACCCATGATGGTGGAATTAGGGGGTGTGCGCTTACAAATTGTTTGGATTAAGGGGACGAAAAAACACCTAGTCAAACAGGTGGAGAATACTACTAGTTGTGTGTCAGAGAGAACTAGTCTGGGTTGTTACATGGGCACAGCCAATGTTCTTTAAAAAATTGTTTAAGATTGTTTTTGAATAGATATTGGGATGTAGTAAGTCTTAAATTATTGGGGAGGGAATTCCAGACTTTCCCTATAGAGTTAGCAAAGAGGGCTTCTCCGGCTGAGTTGTTGGATTTGATGGTTTGGACCAGGACTCTATGTGAGGAGCGAAGACAGGTAAGATTAGAGTATGGTGTAAGAAGATTTTGCAAGGAGGGGGTTTTATCTGGTTGCTTAATAATTTTAAATGCTTCTGTGAGTTGGTTTAGTTTGAGAAGATTAGATAATTCTAGCCAGTCAAGTTTCCTTAGGTTAATGCAGTGATGAGTTCTGTAAGGACCACCTACTACAAATCTGGCGATGTGATTATAGGCAGCAGAGTTTATTGATCTCACTTTTGTTAAGGAATGAAAGCACAGGAGAGGCATACAGTAATGTGGAAAGTAGATGCGTCTGGAGATGGTTAGTTTGGCAGTAGGGGTTAGAAAGTTTTTAATTCTATACAAGGAACCAAGTTTCTTATTTACAGTCTTTACGGTTTGACTGATATGCATATCAAATCTAAGTCTACTATCAATGGTGACTCCTAATAGTTTAGTGTTGGTAACAGGCTCAATCATGATACCATTAATAGATTGCACAAAGAATGGACAATTATTGGATTGGGCTGTGGTTTGGACTGATGGACTAACTGAGGTGGGATGAAATACTAATAACTTGGTTTTTTTTGGATTTAGAATGAGTTTCCGTTCTGAGAGCCACTTTTCAACTATGGTAAAACAGTTTTGGGTTGTTACTTGTAGGTCAGGGAGGGAGATATCCGAGCAAATCAATGTGGAATCATCTGCATACTGGATGCAGGTGGCCTTAGGGATGACTGTGTAAAGGTCGTTTATGAATACAGAGAAGAGAAGAGGACCAAGTATAGAGCCTTGGGGGACCCCTATGGTATTTGGCAATGGTTGAGAAATCTTATTTTCCCATCGAACTGCCTGTTGTCTTCCAGAGAGGTAAGCTTTGAACCAGTTAAGAGCCGCGTAATCAAGGTAAAAGGTTTCAAGAGTGTGAAGTAGTAGTTGGTGGTTGACCATGTCAAAGGCTTTTGACAAGTCAAGAAAGAGGGCTGAGGAAATTTTTTTGTTATTACAGTTTTTATTGATTGAGTCGGTAAATGAGAGTAAGGCGGTGGTCGTACTATGGTGGGGTCTGAAACCATGCTGAGATTTGGACAGTAGATTATTTAGGGTGAGATGGCTAAGGAGTTGTTTATGAACACATCTTTCCAAGATTTTGGCTATTGGCGACAGTATTGCTATAGGTCTATAGTTTGATGGGTCAGTAGAGGTGCCACCCTTATGAAGTGGGATGACATGGGCTACCTTCCAAATGGAGGGGATAGTGGCCTCAGTTATAGTTCGGTTAATTAGAATTGAGACGGGATATGCTATGACATCTGCTGCTATTTGTAGATATTCAGCTGGGAGTCGGTCGGCCGACAGGGTGGTTGGCTTAAGTTTCTTCAGTAGTGATCTAATATAGGAGGTGGGAGCTGGCTGGATAGTAAAGAGGGTTAGGGATTCATCATTAACCTTGGTCGGGGGGGAGGAAGGATGTGGAAGTTGATTAGCCAGGGCCTGAATGGTCTCAGTGAAAAAGGAGTTAAAAGTATTCGCAATCTCTACTGGGTTTTTTCCAATAAGTGTTTCTGGGGTGGGAGTAGTTGCTTTCCCTGGGTGGAGGAGGGTGTTTAAGCCTGCTCAAAACTTCTTTGGATTGTTCTGGTGTTTCTCTTGAAGGTGACAGAAGTAGTTCTTTTTATCTAGGGTGGCGTCTTTTTTTGTTGAATTTCTAAGTTCCTGGAATTTAATGCGATCTAGAGGTGCTTTAGTAGTTCGCCATTTGTTCCAGGCCTGATCTCTTAGTTTGATTTTAGATTTGGTTTCACTAGTTAGCCATGGTGCTATCCGAGTCTTGGTACGGATGCGTCTGTTAGGTGCGTGGGAGACAAGAATGTTGAGGAATGTGTCAGTAAAGTAAGACACGCTCTCTTCAAGGGGCAGGGTTTTTAGCTTGGACCAGTTACAGGATCTAAGTTCAGTTAGGAATAGTGCTGGTACAAATTTCTTCTTATTTCTAACAAGTCTATATAAAGGGGGATTTATGTTGGTCAATTTGTTTCTTATTACGTAGGTGACGTGGTGGTCACTGAGATCATTCGGGAGGGTCCCAGTTGTATATTTGTGTCCTTCTTTATTAGTAAGTATCCAATCAATTATACTTTCTTTTTGGAGAGCAGTTCCTATTCTTGTAGGTGAGACAATATTTTGGGAGAAGCCGTGTAGATTAATAGGCATGGGGTTGGTCTGTGGAGCATTGGGCCCAGTCAATGTTAACATCTCCTAGTACAATGGTCTCCTGAGGGTAATTTGCGGCGATCCAATTTAGTATTATCTCCATAGTTTCTAAATTATTCCCTGGAATGTAAACTACAAAAGATTGATACTTTTTGGTTATTTAAGCATATTTTAGGGCAATTAATTCTGCATTCACTATTTTAGGTGGCTGGATAGGATTCAGGATGATATTAAGGGTACTTTTAAACATGACAGCTATGCCCCCACCCCTTTTTTTCCCCCGGTCTATCCTGAGAATATTATACCCAGGTGGAAGGATCTCTTCATCCTTTGTGACTGGTTTGAGCCAGGTTTCTGTAAGACACATAATGTCGGGGAGATGCATGGCTAACAAGGCATGAAGATTATGAACCTTGTTGTTAAGGCTTCTAAGGTTAAGATGGAAGATAAGGAGGGAGCTAGCTGATCTTTGGGCTAACATTGAAGAGGCTGAGTCAGGATGAGTGGATGGGCCTGGGTTCGGATGTATATCACCATCTTTGGTGATACATTTCTTCAAATGGAATAGGAGTCTTTGGAGCTTGTATAGTACCTTTAGTCCACGTTAAGATATTGTTGCCTTTGTGTATGGTTGGGTAAGATATAGGCTTTTTTTGCTTAGGGTATCTATGTAGCATACAGAAGAGGTCTCTTTCAAGGGATATTGTAGGACATTACAGGTTTGGTCCTTTGGGTAGTGGGATCCCTTGAGTTTTTGGTCTTCATACATTGACAAGTGGTAAAGAGTGATTAAAAGAGGCAATAGAAGTGGAATAACAAGATTCACTACTTTACCCATTTTAAGTGTAGGATTAATCTAACAGGGTATATAGGACCTGGAAGTGGTACTGTAATAGAGGCAGTTAGGTGAAGTTGAGGGAGGAGATAGGTTAGATAATTGAATGATTGCAATTGGCTTAGGGCTAAGAGGGGAGTGGTTTATGGTCAAATAAAAGTAGAGATAGTGGGGGCGGGTGGGATAAGGGGGCAGGGAGGGGAGCGAAGTGAGCCCGAGCGCAGCGGGGATACACCAACTAAGAGCTTTCAGGGTCCTAGAGATCCTATGCTTAAGGTGAGCAATAGAGACTACTTTTACTTAATTCTGTTGCCTAAATTTTAAGAAAAAGGCAAGGATTCAGTATGGGTGGGATAGTACTTTTTCCTATATGCAAGTACTGCTATTCTGCCTGCCCAGAATCGTCTATGATAGGTATAAAGCCAAAGAAAACCACGACCAGGGTATAGTTATTACCCTTTCTTCCTTGGGATGTTATTTAATAGGGCTGAGAACCGGGAGCAGGATGTGCGTTCGCACCACAATTATATTCTTCCTCTTTCGGTATCTAGCACTATTGGGCTACTCTCTTTCATGTGTAAGGGACAGACACCTAGGAGATAAATTATTACACTTGGTATTAGCTAAGCAGTGTCAGTTTTAACAGAAAATCTATCACAGCTTATAGTTCAAACAAACAACTTCAAGCACCAGGGCTACTTCTTCAAAGGTACATTTCTTAACTACATGCACAACCCTCAGCCTGCTTTATTTAATTAACATGCAGGAATGAGTTTATATTCAGATTATTTAAGAGCGCTACTATAAACACAGGTATGAGTACATGAGGTACGCTTGAACAGATGTAAAGCACGCTAACGCTAGTATAATACACAATGTACGTTTCTACAAGCAAGTTTAACTAAGCGCTTCCAAGAAACACCACTATGATTACAGATGTAAGCTTATTCTAATCTAAAACACGCTAACGCTAGAGTGATACACATTGCGCGATTCTTACTAACAAGTTTAAACTAAGCACAGGATTATAGTGATACACAATGCACGTGTCATATAAACAAGTTCAAACTAAGCACAGTATTATAGATTAAAGTCTTTTTCAGTAATTTTCATCTAGACAAGTTTCTCAGTAAAAAACAGCAACAATAACAATAACCTTGTTGGCATACCTCGAGGCAGGAGAAGGCGACTGGGCAGGAGACGCAGCAGTACTGTTTGTTGTTCTGTCCTAATCTTTTTTCTTTTTTAGGCTGCGTACTGCATAAACTACAAAATGAATTGGCAGCTCACCTAAGTGTCATGTTTAATCATAGCCTCACCTGAAGCTTCATGCCCACTGAGTGGTGCACAGCTACAGTTATCCCACTCCGCAAGATGGAATCCACCTTGGATCCTGGAAACTACCATCCCATCAGTCTGATGAGCCTGATCTGCAAGGCCATGGAACATATTATCATGGAACTTATAAACAAAGACAGCGGCAACCTTCAAACACTGGACCCCACCCAGTTTGGGTTCGTGAAAGGCCGATCGTGTCTTCTGAACCTGATTGACTTCTTTGAATCAGTCTCCAGAGCTGTGGACAAGGGTAAGGTGATCCACACAGCCTATCTGAACCTCGTCAAGGCCTTCGACACCATCCCTCACTCAGAATCTTAGATAAACTTACTAAGCTGGGCATAAATCCCCATGTCACTCAATGGGTTGTTAACTGGCTTACTGACAGAACCCACACTGTAAAGGTAGCCAACTCCAAATCCAGCTCCAGACAACTGACAAGTGGAGTACCTCATGGTTCAGTCCTGGGACCACTGTTGTTTGGCATCTACTTCTCTAAATACAGGCCAACACTAAGGGACTCTGGCTAACAAAGTTTGCAGATGACTGTAAACTGGGAGCCATTCCCCAAATGATGTGGATATTCTACAAAAGGGTCTTACAGAAACAGATGCTTGGTGCCAGAGTCATGGGCTCAAGCTCAATGCCAAGAAGTGTATAGTTATCCCCTTTGGGAAAAAACATGTACCCATGAATTACCACATAGGTGGCAGTACACTAAAAACCGAAAGTGTGATAAGAGAATTAGGAACACAGGTGGACAGTAGTCTCACCTTCGATAACCACATCGCCACAACAGTCAGGAAATCCTTCTATGTGGCACACCTCATCACTAAGGGCTTTTCATCCAGGAAGAAGGAGGTTATTGTCCCACTGTACTCATCTCTCATTAGACCCATCATAGAATACAACGCCCCATTTGGTATGTACCTCACAAGACATTTGCAACAACTGGAAAGGCAACAGAAACACCTCACTAAAAGAATCACAGGCCTAAAGCAGATACCCTATGCTAACTGACTAAAAAACTCCAGCTATACTCTGTTGCATATCATCAACTCAGAGGCAGTCTCTGCTTAACATACAAGGCCATGTCAAATCCAGAGCTGTTGGACATGCTGCACTTAAAGAAATCCCAATCCATCAAAGCCACATGCTCCAGGGATCTAAACCTTGTCATCACAATGAACAAAACATGCTGGAAGGATAGGTTCCTGACCCAGAGACTCCCCATACTCTGGAATAGACTGCCTATACATGTCAAGCAGAGCGCCTCCTTGGCCCTCTTCAAAAGGAACCTTGACAACTGGATGGGAGATAGGAAATTTACCCCAGGGATCACATCAGTCACCCTGCTAGACAGGGTTCCAGGGAAGTAAATATTGTGGGAAGAAATAGCCAGCGAATTGTTACGGTTAGGCTTGTACAGGCCCTAGGGCCAATAGCCTAGTACCAACCTATGAGCCTATGAACCTATGGGGATTGGGGGATGGGTACATCAGCCCAGGGTATGGTGCCGACTCTCTCCTCAGATCCTTCTACAGCGCCAATGGCTGCATCCACGCCGATCCTGCTTGAGGATCCATCCATGGGGGCAGGTCTATCAGACTGGGGTGTGACCCCTGTCCCGAGGTTGTCTTTCTCAGTTCCAGGCTCCCATCCCTCTTCGGGTGGGCCTGTCTTCTCCATGATGGAGAGGGCTCTTGCTTCTAGCAGAACTCATTTGATGTTGGAACCCCAGTTTTCACCCCCTGAGCTACAGCTGTCACAGACCACTCTCCCAAGACACTGGGCAGAGAAGCCACAGGACACCCCTGTTCAGGGTACCCACTCTTTGAGTCCTCCTCAGAGACCCCCACTGAGGAGCCCCCTTGAAAGAAGATGTACAAGAGGAAGCACATGAACTCACCTGAGGAGTCCTTAATGGAAGACGTGGATTATGATGATGGTGACGGGTCCCCATAGTCACCTCCTGATGATGTCTCCTTTGGAGACATCCTGGAGATGTTAAAGCAGGGAGGTGACTGGAAGCCCTCCAAACCTTCATCTGAGGAGTCCGTGTTCCTTCAGGCATTCCGTGCCTGGCCTTCTACCTGTTGGGTGACCCCTCCTGCTGACGAGCTCATCCAGCTCATCGTGCAGTACATGTGGAAAAACCCTGATTCCATTGAGGCGATCCCGGGAGATGAGACAAAATTATTTCCCCTCCCAAGGAGAACCCAGTGAGAGGTCCAAAGTGTTACCAGTTGATGCTATGGTGGTGGCGGTGGCCACGAAAAAGGACTTGACTGAGGAAAGTCCCGCTATCCACCCACCCAACAGGGAGTCCCAGGTGGTGGACAGACTAGAGAAGTGTGTTTTTGCATCAGGGACCTTTTCTATATGATCCCTGAATCATTTGGCACATTTTACAAGGCTACAGAGGGACTTGATCTCTGAACTCTCTAGTACACTCACAGGACAGTTGTCTGATGAGGTCAGGGACAAAGTGTCCTTCCTGCTCGCAACCCTGAAATCAATATCCAACTCGTCCATGAGGTTGCTCTCACACCTGACTGAAGGGGTGGCTAGAGCAGTGGGTTTGGGCATTGTTATGAGGTGTAATGCCTGGATGCACATTTGACACTTTGCAGATCCCTTCAAGTCTTCCTTTCTGAATGGTCCCATCAAAGCTTCATCCCTTTTTGGCTCCAAAGTTAAGGACACAGTAGCCAGGTGCAAACAAGATGGAAAAACCCTGTCTGCTCTAGGCCCATGGTTTTCCAACCCTCAATGTACCTTCTCTAGGAATCAGACGAGTGGGAAAATGTGGCATCAGAAATCTCAGGGTCCCTTTTATGCCACATGTGGTGATGATACTCTCAGAGGCAGAGGGGGTAACAATTCAAGAAGACACCCCTATAGAGGCAGAGGGGGTCATCACAACCAAGGCTCCAGGGACTCCTTCCCTGGAAAGCCTTATCAGCACTCCTGTGGGGCAGCCTGACTGCTTACTTCTGGAAGCAGTTGGGGGTCATTTCTCTCTGCACTAAGCTGCCTGGCAATCTATCACTACCGATTGTTGGGTACAGAATATTATGACCAGCGGTTACACCATTCCCCTTTCTTGTTAGCCAAAATTTCCAAGAAAACTTCCTGATGTTCCACCCAGTCAAAGGGAAGAAGCAGCTTCAGATATTATAAAGCTGTCGCAAAAAAGAGTCATCCAACCAGTCCCGCCAGACCAGAACACATCCAGATTTTACTTGAGATTCTTTTTGGTGCCAAAAAAAGACAGGGGACTGGAGACCCATTTTGGATCTTAGCAGTTTAAACAATTCTGTCACCCAAACCAAATTCTGGATGGTCACGGATCAGTCCATCCTTCCCTTTTTAAGAGAAGGTGACTGGATGTGCTCTATATATCTCCGGGATGCTATTACCACATCAAGATGGACAAATGCTCCAGGAGTCTGCTTCACTTCCGGCTAGGAGCCAGTCATTACCAATTCCATGCCCTGCTGTTCGGTCTGCCTACAGCCCCCAGAGTGTTCACGAAATATGGCAGTGGTAACATCTCACTTGAGACTAAAATGATTCTGGGTGTTTCCATATCTAGATGACTGGCTCCTTACTGCCCCCACCAAGCATCTTCTGGTAACAGCACTACACCATACTCTCTCTTTGACAAAATTGTTGGGAATAATGATATATTGGGAGAAATCAAACCTTATCCCTACACAACAAATAGAGTTCATTGGAGCAGTGTTTAATACTCAGTCCTGTCTGGTATCACTCCCATTTCACAGACTCCATCGATTGGGGCTTCAACTCTGGGAGATTCTTTCTCAAACAACAGCCTCTGGAAGGGAAGTTCGTCAGGCTCTAGGTTCTATGGCTGCATCAATTCCAATAGTACCGATAGGAAAGCTACATATGCGGATTCTGCAATGGCTCCTTCTGTGTCAATGGTTCCCAAACTGTTATTCCCTGGATTTCAAGATTCAGATAACCAACTCCTGCAAAAGGACCTGCTTTGGTGGATGAGGCCAGATGTAGATCTTTGGAGCTGCCCATTTCAACCCTCCCAGCCCACAGTCATTGTGACCATGGATGCTTCCCTGATCAGATGGGGGGTCCATTTCCAGGGAAAGACTGTCCAAGGCACATGGTCCACCTCAGAGGCCCACCTGCATATCAGTGTTCTGGAAAAGAGAGCCGTGCTGTTAGTGTTGCAGGCCTTCCATTCGGCTCTCCCTTCCGGGACAATTGCAATTCAATCAGACAATATGTCAGTGGTCTAGTATATCAACAAGCAAGGAGGAACCAAGTCCTACCCCCTATGTCGAGAAGCCATGAGAATTTGGCAGTGGGCGAGAACTTCCAACCACTTTCTGATAGCAATGCATATCCCAGGGAGCTCCAACATGATTGTAGACAAATTGAGCAGATGCATCCTCATGCCCCACAAGTGGTCCCACAACCCCGAGGTGGCATCTGTAATCTTTAGCCACTGGAGCCAGCCTTGCTGCAATCTTTTCTCTTCCCCATCAAACACCAAGTGCAGCAGCTACTTTGCCCTACTTCCCCTGGAGGGGGAGTCAGCGAGGGACACTCTGATCCATGATTGGCCACCAGGACTTCTCTACGCCTATCCTCCCATTCCTCTGATCCCACAATTTATAAAGAAAGCTCTTTGTGATCCTCATAGCCCCATTCTGGCCTCGACAAGTTTGGTTCCCCTTTCTTCGTCCTCACCTAGTACACCCACTGTGGATTATGGACCCTCTACCAGATCTGATTACTCACCCCCAAGGGTTGAGTCACCCAAACCTGTCCACTCTCAAGCTGACAGCTTGGTTTCTCCGCTTTCGCTAGTCACCAGCCAGGCTAATCTCTCCTCACCTGTTCGAGGCATCATTCTGGCCTCTCACAAACCATCCACAGAAGACTGTATCAGGATAAATGGAAAAGATTTTCCATTTGGTCCAAGGATAACATGCTAGACTTGTATTTGGCACCAGTTACTGCAGTGCTTCAATACTTGGCTAAGTTTTTTGGTAACGGAGCCTCTGCCTCTACAGTAAGAGTGCATCTAGTGGCAATTTCCAATTTCCACAATGGTATAGATGGCATCCCTCTAATCTCTTTATGCCTCTGCGAGCCTTTCCTCAAGGGGACCTCCCATCTCTGGTCTCCTCTCAGACAGCCTGTAGTACCATGGAACCTAACTTTAGTCCTCCAGTCTTTGACTCAAAAACCCTTTGAGCTTGCTGCTAAGTGTGACCTAAAGTTTTTGTCTTGGAAATCTTTGTTCCTGGTAGCCATTACCTCTGCCAGAAGAGTCTCTGAGCTGCAGGCATTGTGTATCAAGAGACCCTATATGGTCTTACATAAAGACAGAGTGTCACTTTGGACGAACCCATCCTTTCTTCCCAAATTTGTTTCTGAATTCTCTATTAACCAATCCATTGCTCTAACAGTGTTTTTTTCTGATTTTTGCCAATAGAGGAGAGTACTGCCTTCACTCCTTAGACGTACATAGACAATTGAGATATTACCTAGACAGGACCAAACCTATCCGTAAATCTAAACAGCTTTTCATTTCATTTCGGGACCCAAAATGGGAGAGGCTGTTTCCAAGGTTACATTATCAAGATGGCTAAGGGACTGCATATGTTTCACCTATTCCCTCCATAATGATTCCATGCCAAAAGTTAAAGCCCACTCCACTCTATGGCAACTTCTATAGCATTCCATTCCAGGGCATCAATGGATGACATCTGTGCAGCAGCTACTTGGCCTAAGCCTCATACCTTTATCAATCATTACAAATTGGACTTGGTCTCCAGAGGGAGAGCTGCTTTTGGCTCAATGGTACTCAGGAATGTTCTTCCATAAGGGCCGCCCACAGACCTCAAGGTAGCTTGGGATTCTGTCCCATCAGTGATGAATGGAAAGAAGATTAGCAACATCAGATAAAGAAGTTATGTCTTGCCATAACGTTCCATCTGTGTTGTTCATCTTCTTTCATTCATCACTTCCCACCCTCCTTCCCAATCCAAAGGCTACTGGTGGATGTTTTGGGTCTAAGTGGTACTCTAGGGTACTTGCTTAGAAGCGGCCTTGGCTTTACTTCCTTTTCTTAGCAAACTCAATCTGAGGTAACAGGGAGAAGGGAATTCTGGGTAGAGACTTAGCTCAAGAGTTTTTTTTAGGTTCATAGGTTCATACTAGGCTATCTGCCCTAGGGCATTTATAAGCCTAGCCAGAGTGTGTTTGGCTTTGGCCACCCATTTTAAATGAATTTTGCTATGCCCTTTTTCAAGGTTAGTATACTGTGCCTCTGTCTAACAGTGACACTAAAGTGATACCCGGGGTAAACCTATGATCTCCCATCCACTCATCAAGATTCCTCTTGAAGAGAGTCAATGAGGGACTCTGCCTAACCTGGACTGGGATTTTATTCCAGAGTGAAGGGAGCCTCTGGGTTATGAATCTGTCCCTCCAGCATGTCCTATTTATTTCAGTGCTGAGGTTCAAGTCTCTCGAATGCATAGCTCGATGGGATTTGGATCTTCTGAGGTGCAGCATGTCCATTAATTCTGGGTTGGACATGGCTTTATACATCAGGCACGGATCGCCTCTGAGCAGGTGGTATACCACTGAGTAGAGCTGGAGTTTCTTTAACCGGGCAGCATATGGCATCTGTTTGAGCCCTTTGATCCTCTTGGTGAGGTACTTTTGGGGTCTTTCCAGTTGCTGCAGGTGTCTGGTAAGGTACATCCCAAAAGGGGCATTGTACTCAATTATGGGTCTGATGAGGGATGAGTAAAGAGGCACGATGACCTCCCCTGATCTAGATGTGAATCCCTTCATGATTAGGTGGGCTATATAAAATGTTTTTCTAACCACTTGGCCACGTGGTTGTCAAATGAGAGATTGCTATCAACTTGGGTCCCCAGGTCCCTAATTACTTCTTCTGTACTTAATGGATTACCACCCATGTGGTAATTTGTGGGCACTTTGTTTTTGCCAAAGGGGATGACTATACACTTTTTGGCGTTTAGCTTGAGGCCATGGCTCTGGCACCAGTTGTCTGTTTCTATGAGGCCCTTTTGGAGGATGCTTGTGTCAGCTGGAGAGTCGATTATGGTGCCCAGTTTGCAGTCATCTGTGAACTTGGTCAGCCACAGTCCTTCCATGTTGGCCTGTACCTCCGAGAAATATATACTGAACAAGAGAGGTCCCAGGACTGAGCCTTGTGAGATGCCACTTGTAACTGGTTTGGAGTCTGACATGGCTCCAGCAATTCTAACCATGTGGGTTCTGTCCTTGAGCCAGTTTGCAACCCATCTAGTGACATAGGGGTTTATATTAAAACTGGTGAGCTTATCTATAATGCGCGAGTGGGGTATTGTATCAAAGGCTTTTGCGAGGTCCAGGTAGGCTGTGTGGACCACCTTCCCCTCGTCAATGGACTTGGTGACTGTTTCAAAGAAATCTACCAGGTTTAAGAGGCAGGATCTGCCCTTAACAAAGCCTAACTGGGTAGGATCCAGTGTCTGTAGGTCCCCAATATCTTTATTTATGAGGTCCATGATGATCCTTTCCATAGCTTTGCAGACCAAGCTAGTCAGGCTTATGGGGCAATAGTTTCCAGGATCCATTGAGGCACCACCTTTGTGGAGAGGGACCACTGTTGCTGTACGCCACTCTTTGGGTACATATCCTGTAGTAAGGCTGAGATTGAACAGTAGTTTTATGTTTGGGTTTAGTTCTTCTTGGAGTTCATGTAGGACGCAGCCCAGGACACAGTCTGGTCCCATTGATGATGTGTTTTTTGCTTTGGAGAGGGCAGCTCTTACCTGAGCATCTGAGATGGCAGGGGGGGGCAGCACTCTGCTGGGATAGATATTTGCCCTTTTGGTGGGGGGGGAGTTTGCGCTGAACCTGTCAGCTAGGATGTTGGCAATGTCTGTGGGTTTGGTGTATTTTTTGTCATTTTGGACTAATTCTGAGCATATCTGTGAATTCCCACCCAGGTTCCTAACATAACTAAAGAAAGCCTTGTGATTATCCTTAGTGTCCTGTGCAATTTTTCTCTCGAAGCTGGCCTTAGACGATTTTATGATTGCCCGTAGTTTTTTGCTAATACTGATCAGAGATGCCTTCCCTTTTGGGGATTTTGCTCTATCATGTAGTAGCTCCCTCCTTCTATTGTATAGTTTGTTTATGGCTGGGGTCCACCAGACAGGACGTCTGCCTTTGGAGGATTGGGTCTTGGTTTTATTTGGGATTGCATGATCCATGCATTCCTGAAGGTGTTCATAGAATGTGTTTATAAAGGATTCTGCAGTCTGGGTATTTTCCACAGGCCCGGGGGCTTTGAAGGATTCCACCTCGGTTTTGAGGAGTGTGAAATTTGCTTTTGAAAAGTTTTTCACTGTGGTTTTCAGGGCAGGGGGTGGAGTCGGGATGTGAATATCCAGTGAGATTAGTTTATGGTCTGATCTTACCAGTGAGGGATACACTTCTGGTCTGGAGCATAGAGTCCCCATGTTGGTGATGATCAGGTCCAGTATGTTTTTCCCTCTTGTGGGAGTGATAACAAGTTGTTCCATAGCATTTGAGTTTATAAATTCTAGGAACCTTTGGGCTAGGGTGTTGGAGCCAGAGTAATGCTCCCAGTCTATGGTTGGGTAGTTGAAGTTGCCCAATATAATGGTGTTTGGAGAGACCTTCATATTTTCCAGTGTTCTCAGGAAGGCTGAGTGGGGTTCCTGGGTTTGGGAGGGTGGTCTGTAGCAGGCTATAAACTGGAAGGCAGTTTTACCCACTGTTAGTTGCACATGGATAGTCTCTGATGCTTCTTGCTGTGCCACCAACCTGGAGGTGTGGGTATCTTTTGATGAATATTGATACTCCCCCTCCTTTTGTGGTTCGGTCCATGTTTTGGGGCCGAAAAGCATGGTATGAGGTATAACCTGGTAGTGCTGGGGTGCTCTCAGGAGCCTTGAACCAGGTTTTTGTTACTGCACAGATATCAATGTTCTCCATGCTAAGGAGAGTTTCGAGTGTGTGCATCTTGAGGTTTAGACTTCTGGCGTTGAGTAGCATTACTCTTAGTTTCTTATCCCTTGTGATACCTATGGAGGTGGGTTTGTCTTTTGAGCCTTGCCTAAAAAAGGCACTATGGGGGTAGCAAGAGCCTTTGCCAATATCCGAAAGCCCAGGGGTGACAGGTGCAAGCCGTCCCTAGCGAAGCATCGTGGCTTGTTGAGCATGTCATCCCAGGCTGACAGGCATTGGATCCCCTTTGAATGACACCAATACTTAAGCCAATTGTTGAAATTGATCATCTTGTCTTCATATTGTAGCATCATTCTTGGTGAGTGTAAGATGCTACTCAAGGTCAGGGTCATACTGGCCTGGGCTACATGTTCAGAGAGCTCCTCTATGTCTCTTTTCATGTAGTCCAAGGAGGTACGTCTCAGGTCATTCACACCAGCATGGACAATGACTGAGTCATATTTGTACTTGCCTTGGAGTGACCTGAGTGCTTGTGTTATGTGGCGGATCCTAGCGCCCGACAGGCAGCTCACCGTGACCTTCTCCTTGTTCAGCCTGGTGAGCAGGATGTCAGTGTGCCTGACGATAGAGTCACCTATTACAAGTGTATCAGGTGTGTTGTTTAGCCTTAAGGGCTGTGACTGTTCGGCACACTGGCTTTGTGAGCTATGTGTTGCACATGTTTTGTTTTGGGGTAGTGGTTGCTTGGGTGTCTGCTTTGGAGGTCTCTGCTGCTTAGGCAGATTTTTATTTAGAGCCTCCGAGTATGTTTTTGTGTGTTTATGTGTTTGGTTTGCTGTTGTGGTAGGTCTATGTGAGACTAGAATTGTAGTGAGTGTGGTTTCCTTCTCCTCCTGACGTATTTCGCCAGTACTGAGTTGAGAGAGCTTTGCCTCCAGTATGGCTATATGGTTGCATCTCTCACATTAGTTGGAATTTGTTGGGAGGAGGAGAGGATTGTCTGTGTACATGAGGCAGTTGTAACATTGCCTCAAGATTCCCAGATTCACCAGCTGGACTGGAGAGGAGATTGACAACTGACCTTTGGACATGCTAGAATAGTAATGGGAATTCCTTTATAATTGAAACAAAAGGGCCAATGGGGAACAAGGTACTCAAGAGGAGTTTGTGAGGGTATAGTGCTTTTAATTTTTTAGTGCTGACTTATATAATTGCATTAGTGAGCAAGTGCCAGGTATCTTAAATGCAATGTGTTACAGGTAACTTAAATGCAAAAACGACAAACAGTAACTTCCTTCAAGTGAAACAAGGAAATAAGTACAGTAAGCAATGCAAATATCACTAGGGATCCACAGAAGTGCTGAAAAGCCGTGTTTTAGGTGGAATTAGCGTTTCAGGGAAATAAGCAAACAAACAACAAGCATACAAACAAAGCTAGATTCAGCAGGCCTGGATCTAGTCTATGCTACAGCAAACAAGGTGTACCAATTTCAGTAAGAAACAGTTCAAATATGCAGGCACTATAAGCCTTTAACCAGAAATTCCCAGCTCAGAAGGGCAGAGTCCAGCCTCTCCTCCCACAAGAGTGCAGACCACGAACCTTCTTAATGTAAAATAACTGGCCTGAAGCCCAAGTGCTTAAACCAGAACTAATACACTTTTAGAATAACAGACACTGAGCCCTCAGTCAGCAGTTCCCAACTTAGAAGGATGTAAGCTACCTGTCCTGCCACCACAGTGCAGGCCACAAACCTTCCTAATGTAAAACAACTGGTCTGAAGCCCAAGTGCTTAATCCAAAAGACTTAGAATGATAGCTACACTTTAATCAAGTTACTACCAAGCAGTAATAAATACAATTGAATACTTTAAAGAATGCCTGGATTAGTGCTCAAGTTATACAAACAAAGCTAGATTCAGCAGGCCTGGATCTAGTCTATGCTACAGCAAACAAGGTGTACCAATTTCAGTAAGACGCAGTTCAAATATGCAGGCACTATAAGCCTTTAACCAGAAATTCCCAGCTCAGAAGGGCAGAGTCCAGCCTCTCCTCCCACAAGAGTGCAGACCACAAACCCTTTTAATGTAAAATAACTGGCCTGAAGCCCAAGTGCTTAAACCAGAATTAATACACTTTTAGAATAACAGACACTGAGCCCTCAATCAGCAGTTCCCAACTTAGAAGGATGTAAGCTACCTGTTCTGCCACTACAGTGCAGACCACAAACCTTCTTAATGAAAACAACTGGCCTGAAGCCCAAGTGCTTAAACCAGAATTAATATACTTTTAGAATAACAGACACTGAGCCCTCAATCAGCAGTTCCCAACTTAGAAGGATGTAAGCTACCTGCCCTGCCACCACAGTGCAGACCACAAACCTTCCTAATGTAAAACAACTGGTCTGAAGCCCACGTGCTTAGTCCAAAAGACTTAGAATGATAGCTACACTTTAATCAAGTTACTACCAAGCAGTAATAAATACAATTGAATACTTTAAAGAATGCCTGGATTAGTGCTCAAGTTATACAAACAAAGCTAGATTCAGCAGGCCTGGATCTAGTGTATGCTACAGCAAACAAGGTGTACCAATTTCAGTAAGAAACAGTTCAAATGTAAAATAAGTGGCCTGAAGTCCAAGTGCTTAAACCAGAATTAATACACTTTTAGAATAACAGACACTAAGCCCTCAATCAGCAGTTGCCAACTTAGAAGGATGTAAGCTACCTGTTCTGCCACTACAGTGCAGACCACAAACCTTCTTAATGTAAAACAACTGGTCTGAAGCCCAAGTGCTTAAACTAAAAGGCTTAGAATGAGTTACACCAAGCAGTAATAAATACAATTGAGTACTTTTAAGATGACGCAAAAGCAAAATAAAATAGGAAGAAACACAAATACAGTAAAAGCAGATGCATTTTTTTTTGAGTGAGCAAATGAGATGGGCCCAGGAGTTACAGGACAGAAACAAGTGCAAATGCAGGCCTTCAAATCGGAAAGTTGAGAGATATGGAAGACCGCCCAAATGGCCAATAACTACAAATTCTGGGCCAGAACTACTCCTTATGTGGTAGACAGGTTACCTAGTGCTTACCACTCCCACTGATAAGCTAGAAGGCTTCCCTCCAACACAGAAAGGCTTGGGGGGCTCAGAAGCTTACAAATAGTCCTGGATACAGCAAATCTGTATTTGGAACACTAATTACAAGAAAGGTAGGAAACAGGCTTACAATTTTTTTTTTCAGAAAAGTAGCAAAAACAGTAGTAAAAACAATTCACATGCAGTGCAAGCTGGCACACTTGAGTATGTAGCAATATTAGTCCACACACAGTTTGAAAAAATGTAATTAAATTAAAAAGGACTAAAAGCAAGTGCAGAAATTATTAGGTAGAATGTGGTAAAGAGATGGGACTGGGGGAGTGTCCTAGATCAAATCTACAGTGGGGCGAGCACTGCAAAAGCCACCAAATTTAAACTACAACCAAGAACAGGAGGGGGGGGGGTGAGGAAAAGTTTCAACAGAGATGTGAGGAATCAGAGTGAAAATTATAAAACCAAAAAAATATATACTGATCTCTGTATATTTGCAGAACAGTAAGACAGCAGATATCTAAGCAACAATTTAGCTCTATAATACAGAATAATACAGAAAAATATACTCAGCTGTATATATTTGCAGATAGTCTTGTAAGGTTGTCTCTCAACACACAGGTTCCACTTTAAATGCAGACTGCTGCTATTAACAGGTCAAATTAAGGGAACCTAACACAAGCTATAGAAACCAAAATGAGGGGGGGGGGACAGTTTCAACAGAGATGGTTTTTTGGCTGGCGCGAGCTTGGTAATAGGCCGACTTGGTTCTGTGGGCTTGGAACCGAACCCATCAGTGATGAATGAAAGAAGATGAACAACACAGATGAAACGTTATGGTAAGACATAACTTCTTTTTTTGCATCACCTCCTAGTAATAAAGAAAAAGAGATAAAAATCTAAGATACATTCTGCATTACCTCCTAATAATAAACAACAATAAACAAAAGGAGATAAAATCATTTTTGCAGTGTGTGTGTGTGTGTGTGTGCTCTTGTGTGTGTGTGTGTGTGTGTGTGTGTGTGTGTGTGTGTGTGTGTGTGTAATCTTGTGTGTATGTGTGTGTGTGTGTGTGTGTGTGTGTGTGTGTGTGTGTGTGTGTGTGTGCTTGTGTGTATGTGTGTGAGTGCGTGTGAGCATGTGTGCACTTGTGTGCATGCGTGTGTGTTTGTGTCTGTGCATGAATGTGTGTGTGTGTGCGTGTGTGTGTGTGTGTGTGCACGCGCATGTGTGTGAGTGCATGCGAGCGTGTGTGCACCTATGTGCGTGTGTGTGTGTGTGTGTGTGTGCGTGTGTTTGTGTCTGTGCATGAATGTGTGTGTGTGTGTGTGTGTGTGTGTGCATGTGTGTGGGAGTGCATGTGAGCATGTGTGCGCTTATGTGTGTGTGCGTGTATGTGTGTGTGTGTGTGTGTGTGTGTGTGTGTGTGTGTGTGTGTGTGTGTGTGTGTGTGTGTGTGTGCATGTGTATGTGTGTGTGTCTGTGTCTGTGCATGAATGTGTATGTGTGTGTGTGTGTGTGTGTGTGTGTGTGTGTGTGTGTGTGTGCGCGTGCATAGGTGCATGTGTGTGCGAGTGTGTGTGAGCGTGTGTGCTTATGTGTGTGCACGCATGTGTGTGTTTGTGTGTGTGTGTGTGTGTGTGTGTGTGTGTGTGTGTGTGTGTGTGTGTGTGTGTGTGTGTGTGCGCACATGCACACACGTGTTTGCATGAGTAGTTTTAGATAGATATCCAGGGATTTATGAATGAATGAGGCATACAACTTGAACTAAATAGGCCCTGCTCCCTTGACACAGTGTTTTTCAACTGACAGAAATATTGCCGATGTGAGGAAAGACCTCATTGTTTGCAAATTTGCATGTCTCTACCGTGTCATGCAAATTACATGTAACTGTTGCAGCCACATCTTATAGCCAAATACAACCCCCTAGTCACTCCCCCACATCCACAAGTACAAACACACACACACACACACACACACACACACACACACATATGCTACCATTTTGAAGAACTTAATAGAGCTCACTCCCAAATATTCATGCTAACACATGCAAATATATTACAATATTGTTCTCTAAAGGACAGCAGATGGTTTGTATCAGATTTCCTTATGTGCTGCAAAAACACCCTTAGTTGCATGTTGTAAAGTACTAAAATGGTGAAACCACTGCTGCCATGTCTAACATTAGCCTAAATATGTATGCTGGCACTATGGCACCTTCATCCAGGCATTTCTGCACGTATATTATTGTGATGATAAGTAAAGCAAAGCTGGTACGCTGCCTGCATAATTGTGAATGTGTACTATTGTCATTGGCACTTTGACTATTGTATGGGATTGCTATTTTGAGTGTGTGTGTGTGTGTGTGTGTGTGTGTGTGTGTGTGTGTGTGTGTGTGTGTGTGTGTGTGTGTGTGCGCGTGTGTGCGCGTGTGTGCGTGTGTGTGTGCGCGTGTGCGTGCGCACCCCACAGTGCATTGCATTCAAGCCTTTTGGGCAGTGTGTTTGAGATAAGTGACGTGTTAATTGCATTTCTGTTTATGGCCATTTTCTATAGAATAAAAGTTACCTGTTTAAGTAAAATGCTGCCGTTTCATGACATCTCTCTGCCATCCTGAGTTACTGGGCAATTGTTGTTACAAATCATGGCACAGTGCCAAAGGTGGTTGAAGAAGAACTGAAAAACATCACCCCAGTTACAAAACTATGCCATACCATCTGAAATTAATCCGCCAAGCTCAGAGTGAACTGATTTACTGATATTAAGTGATTTTACTTTGCAAAGTCGTCATTTAACTTAAAGTACTTATATAAAAAAGAAATTGAAAGCAAAATGAAGATTTAACACAGCAGAGTTATCTAAGTTCTGAAAAACGTTTGGCTGGCCTGTCTGTGGGCAAAGGTTCACAGAATTTAGACTGGCATAACATTAGACAAAGAATGACATAAAAGTCAGTTAAATACTGAACGCTACTGTGAAGTCTGGGGAAAGATGGGCGAAGGCTGCCAGCCTAGTCAAATAGAATTTAATACATAATTCTATCATTTGTGTAAACAAATGTAAAATACAGGCTTGTATTCTTAAATGAAAGAAAACACTGTAAAATGTGAACTTCAAGATTGTTGCAACATTGCCATCTGCTGTAAGGAAAACCAAGCCAAGCATTTCAAATGTTCTTTGAAGTTACAACTATCTAAAAAAGTGGTGCCAAAGTGTCTGGCTGAACACGTTCTTTCTATTGTCTTAACTTAAGGAATAGTTGTTAGAGTATACATATGAAATGTCTTTTATTGTTGTAGTTTCCTGAGCAGGTGGTAGCTTCCTAAATAATGCAGTTCGTTTGCCTGGGAACTCCAGACTAATTGTCAAAATGATGTAATGTCAATAGTGGGAAAACCTAAGTGTCAAAATGATGTAATTTGGGAGGGCCTAAGCAGAGTTGTTTGTTAGTGTTTTAAAAACTATTGTTCAGTGAGAGACTGAAAGCATTTGTCTTGGACCATCAACCCAGCACTGCTTATGCTCTATATGTCTGTAAGTAGGATTATAACACCGTTTTCTCTTAAGAATAGTTAAAGATTAGAAAGTTAGATTAAGTGTTTTTCTTTGACATCAGACCTGTCCTACTGTATTATTTTAAGTTTCTGTGTGATCTCTGAACTCTTAGATATCTCTGTGGTGTAGTAGTATTGCCTTGTGTTTTAATTATTTATTATTAAATATTTTAAAAAAACTTTACCTGTGGCTGGTTTGTGTAGAGGTAGGCTCTAGAGTACATTGCATATTTATAGAGTTCATGTTAATAGGCCACTCTAATAAGCCTTAGACTGAATAGTCACATTACCAATTGGATAATAATATTGCACAGTAATAATTGGACAACCTTTCAAGGGCCTTTGAGTGATTGATAATTATTAAGCTGGTGGTGGCAGGAATTACTACTTTATAGTCTAGGTAAAGGGGCAGGCAGCCACGGAGGTGCAGTGGTTAGCATTGTTGCCTCACAGCAAGATGTTCTCCAGTTCGATCCTTGGCTGGGGTGCCTTCTGTGCAGAGTCTGCATGTCCTCCCTGTGGTCGTGTGGGTTTCCTCTGGGTGCACCAGTTTCCTCCCACATCCCAAAGACATGCTGTAGGTGGATTGGAAACAATAAAATTGGTGCTAGGAGTGAGTGCATGCGTGTGCCTTCTTTGAAAGGTTGGGCACCGGGCTGACAACTCAACACTGTAAAACTCCACTGCCAATCATGAGCGGACCGTTGATCCGCTGTGGCAGCCCCTAACTGGGAAAAAGCTGAAAGAAGAAGAAGAAAGAAGTCTGGGTAAAGGGGTACAGCTAGAGAATATGTGTCAGCCTTTTCCAGGAGTGTTTGTGAAGTTGTATAAATGTTTATCTGAAAGTGTGTGTGTGGTGTGTCAGCTACCTGGGCAGGGACATGAAGCACTGGTGTGACAGAGAGGGTACTGGAGGTTAGCTTGCCAGCTAGGCTGAGATCTGGACCCTATAGCTGTGCCAGTGGGGAGCCTTATTGAGGACCTGGAAAGCAAGGGAGCAACCAGCCCCAGACTGACTGTGATCTCTGTGTGCACTTAAGGGAAATTGTATTTTACTGTGTGTATTTGTTATCCTTTCCTCTTCTATGAGACACCCTCCCTGGTGTTAGTGGTGAGGACTGAGGCTCCTTGATTGCTGGGCCAGGGCATGGCCATCACATTGTGGTGGCAGTGGTTGGGATAAGATATCCTCACATATCTGTTTGGCAGTGGTGTGGGTCGAGTGAATCCTGTAGCTTATGTACAGTGATCTCTGAAGGTGTTTTGTACTCTAAATCAGCCATGCAGTATATACTTAGAGTTCAGATCACAATTGTTTTATTTATTTTGTTAGCTTAGTTAGTCAAGGTGAGCAGGCAGCATGTCAGCACAGGACTATGGAAAGCTGACAAGGAGCCAGCTGGTGGAGATGTGCCAGGCTAGGGGACTGGTGCATGGAAACCTGACTAAGGCAGGCCTGAATGCAGTCTTGGTTACAGCTGCATCACAAACAGCATCCAGGAGGACAATTAGACTGGCAGTGGAGATACAATATCCTCAGAGAATGGACAGCTCAACCTTTCTGCAGTGGACTTAAAAATCCTGCTGGAGCTAAAGAGACTAGAGTTGGAGGTCAGGCATTTGGAGATAGAAGCCAAAGAAAAGGAGCATCAGAGGAAGCATGAAAGGGAAATTATGACTCTTCACCAGAGTCATGTAGGTAATGGGGAAGGGAGTAACTGGACCCCAGAAGCACAGCAGGTTGGTAGATTTCTTCTGCAATTTAAAGAGGGAGGGTGATTTTGATAGTTTCATTCACATGTTTGAAAGGGTATGCAAACAGAAAAGTGTTAACCAAAGGCTCTGGGTACAGTTCCTGACCCCCTTACTCCATGGGAAAGCTGTAACTTGTATATCACAAATGCCTGACTCTGTCTGCTTTGATTATACTGCTGTAAAGAAATGTCTGTTACAATGTTTTAAGCTAACACCTGAAATGTATAGGAAAAGGTTTTGTGAGCATAGACGCAAGGCAGATGAAAATGTATGTGAATATGTTGTTGAACTGAGCACTTATTTTCATAGCTGGGTGAGTGGCTGTCAGGTCACCACTTTTGAAGGGCTGGCAGACATTTTGGTGAGAGGATGAGCCCTTAGCACTTTGCCTGAGGACATGAGGATCTGGTTAGCTAATAGACAATGTGCTACTTTAGATGAGTTGGTGAGGAAGGGAGGCCTATACCTGGCCAGCAGGGCAGCCCTGCACAGGAAGGGGACCCCCAGTACTGCTCATGGGTCTAAATGAACCCATGGTGGGCAGCACAGACTGCCCAACAGAATCCACCAGTAGCAGGGGAAGCCATTAGTCCAGGTACACATCCAGGACCTAGGGTGAAATGTTTTGAATGCAACCAGTGGGGCCATGTGGCATACAGGTGTCCATGGAGGCAAGGTGGGAAACCAAAGGTGAGGGAACCAGTAAGTGGGAAAGACAAAATGCCAACAGTAGGTTGTCTTGGGACAACAAGGGTATGGAACTGCAGATGTCCTGAGAGGGAATTATTTGGATGAGGCAGTCCCATGTACTTATGCAGTTATATACAGTGAAGCTAGGGGAAAAGCATGTGGGTCTGGTAGCCTGGGGAAGACCCAGACAGACTGCATACTTGCTGCCAGGACTGCTGAGGTGGTTACTTCAGGGAGTGAGCTACACTGTAGCAGAGAAACTGAATGTGAGCTACAGCTGCTTGTGGGTACTAATGTTCCCTTGGACAGGGTAACTGCAAAGGTAGAGGTGAGTAGTAGTACCCAGGCTGACAGTGAGGCTGCATTTTCAGAGGATGCCAGACTTCCTGTGGAAGGGGAGCTGGGAAGGGTTACAAGGAGAGAGTTCATAGGTTCATAGGTAGGTACTAGGCTATCTGCCCAAAGGCATTTATAAGCCTAGCCAGAATGTGTTGGCTTTCACCGCCCCCTTAGATTAGTTCCCTGTGCCTCTGTCCAGCAGAGCCACTGAAGTGATCCCCAAGGTAAACTTTCTGTTTCCCATCCACTCGTCAAGGTTTCTTTTGAAGAGTGTTAGTGAGGAGCTCTGCCTAATGTAGATTGTGATCTTGTTCCAAAGCATGGGAAGTCTCTGAGACAGGAATATATCATTCCAGCATGTCCTATTTATTGTTGTGGTGAGGTTTAGATCCCTAGAGCATGTGGCTCGAGGGGATAAGGTTTTCTTTAGGTGGAGCATGTCCATCAATTCTGGGTTGGACATGTCCTTGTATGTCAGGCAGAGATCACCTCTGAATAGGCAGTATGCAACCAAGTACAGCTGGAGTATCTTCAGTCGAGCTGCGTAGGGCATCTGTTTGAGGCCAGTGATCCTCTTGGTGAGGTACTTCTGTGGTCTTTCCAGCTGTTGCAGGCGTCTTGTAAGGTACATCCCAAATGGGGCATTGTACTCTATGATGGGTGTGATGAGTGATGAGTAGAGGAGTACAATGACCTCTTCTGATCTGGATGCAAAACCTTTTGTGATATGGGGAGCCACATAGAAGGATTTTCTAACCACTTTGGCAATGTGATTATCAAAGGTGAGATTACTATCTACTTAGGTCCCCAGATCCCTTATTACATCTTCCGTATTTAGGGGACTACCACCTATGTGGTAGTTTGTGGGTACTTTGTTTTTTCCAAAGGGGATGACTATGCACTTTTTGGCATTTAGCTTGAGGCCATGATTTTGACACCAGGTATCCATCTCAGTGAGACCCTTTTGGAGGATGTCTGTGTCAACCGGAGAGTCAATTATAGCCCCTAGTTTGCAGTCGTCTGTAAACTTAGTCAGCCATAGTCCTCCTGTGCTTGCCTGTACCTCTAAGAAGTATATGCCGAACAGGAGGGGTCCTAGGACTGAGCCCTGGGGAATGGCACTTATAACTAGAGTCAGACCTAGCTCCCGCAACTCTCACCATGTGGGGTCTATCCATGAGCCAGTTGGCAACCCATATTGTGATGTAGGGGTTTATGTTCAGGCCGGTGAGCTTGTCTATAATACCAGAATGGGGAATGGTGTCGAAGGCCTTAGCGAGGTATAGGTAGGCTGTGTGTACCACCTTTCCCTCATCTATAGCCTTGGTAACTGTCTCAAAGAAGTCCAGCAGGTTTAGGAGACATGATCTGCCCTTAACAAAGCCGAACTGGGTAGGGTCCAGTGTTTGGAGGTTCCCAATATCTCTGTTAATGAGTTCCATGATGATGTGCTCCATAGCCTTGCAGACCAAGCTAGCCAGGCTTATAGGGCGATAGTTCCTCGGGTCTATTGTGGCTCCACCTTTGTAGAGTGGAATAACCATTGCTGTGCCCCACTCTATGGGTATGTAGCCTGTGGAGAGGCTGAGTTTGAACAGTGTGTTTAGGTGAGGGGTTAGTTCATCTTTGAGCTCATGTAGGACGCAGCCTGGGACACCATCTGGTCCCACTGATGCTGTGTTTTTGGCTTTGGAGAGGGTTGTTTTAACCCGAGTGTCTGTGATTTCAGGGACTCTACATTCTTCTGGTATGGTTATGGCCCCTTTTGGGGATGAGAGGGGGGTGAAGTTTGCACTGAACCTGTCTGCCAGGATGTTGGCGATATTGGTCGGTTCAGTGTATTTTGTGCCATTCTGCACTAACTATGAGCAGATCTGAGCATTGCCACTTAGATTCTTGACATAGCTAAAGAATGCCTTGTGGTTATCTTTCGAGTCCTTGGCAATTTTTCTTTCAAAGCTCACCTTGGATGATTTTAAGGGATCGTAGTTTCTTGCTGATACTGATCAGGGATGTCTTCCCTTCCTGGGATTTTACTCTTTTCTGTACTAGTTTCCTCCTTCTATTGTATAGCTTGTTTATGTCAGGAGTCCACAGACTGGTTTCCTTTTCTTGGAGGAGTAAGTCTTTGTTTTGCTTGGGATGGCACGATCCATGCATTCTTGTAGGTGCCCGTAGAATGCATTAGTAAAGGATTTTGCAGCTTGGACAGCATTATCCTTCAGCATGGGGGCTTTGAAACTTTCCACCTCAGTCTTAAGTAACATAAAGTTTGCTTTAGAAAAGTTTTTCACAGTGGTTTTCTTGTCCAGGAGTGAGGGCAGAATATGGATATCCAAAGTGATTTGTTTATGGTCAGATCTAACCAGCGAGGGGTTGACCTCCAGTATGTCATCTCTGGTGGGAGTGTTGTCCAGTTGAACCAGGGCATTTGAGTTTATAAATTCTAGGAAAAGTTGGGCAAGGGAGTTAGTACTTGAGTAGTTCTCCCAGATAATGTTTGGGTAATTGAAATCACCCAACATTAGGGTGTTTGGTAGGACCTTTATGTTTCCCAGAGTTTCCAAAAATGCAGAATGGGGGTCCTGGGATACGGTGGGTGATCTGTAGCAAGCTACAATTTGAATTGCAGTTTTGCCCATTGTTAGTTGCACGTGGATGATCTTTGAAGCATCGTGCTGTGCCACTAACCTGGAGGTGTGGGTATCCTTGATGAATATAGATACGCCCCCGAATTTTGCATTTTGGTTTGGGTTCTATAGCCAAAATGTATGGTATGCATTGTAACCTGGTAGTGCTGGGGTGCTCTCTGGAGCTTTATACCAGGTTTCTGTTACTGCACATATATTGATTTTCTCCATACTGAGGAGTGCCTCGAGTGCGTGCATTTTGAGGTTTAGACTTCTGGCATTGAGTAGCATTACCCTTAGTTTTTTGTTACTTGTGCTATTTACGGCGGTGGGTTTGTCTTTTGAGCTTTGCCTAAAAAAGGCACTATAGGGGTGGCAAGAGCCTTGGCCAGTATTTGACTGTCTAAGGGTGACAGGTGCAAGCCATCTCTAGCAAAGCAGTGTGGCTTGTCGAGCATGTCATCCCAGGTGGACAGACACTGGATCCCCTTTGAATGACACCAGAAACTTAGCCAATTGTTGAAATCGAGAATTTTTTTCTTTATACCATTCTTGGTGAGGGCAGGATGCTACTCAGGGTCAGGGTCATACCGGCCTGGGCTATGTGATCAGAGAGCTCTTCCGTGTCTCTTTTCATGTAGTCAAGGGAGGTACGGCTCAGGTCATTCACACCAACATGGACAATGACAGAGTCATATTTGTACTTGTTCTGGAGTGACCTGAGTGCTTGTGTTATGTGGCGGATCCTGGCACCCGACAGGCAGCTAACAGTAACCTTCTCCTTATTCAGCCTAGTGAGTGGGATGTCAGTGTGCCTGACTATAGAGTCACCTATTACTAGTATGCTGGGTATGTTATATTGCCTTAAGGGCTATGATTGCATGGCACACTGGTTTTGTGAAGTATGTGTTTCATGGTTTGTGTTGGGGGGTGGAGGTTGCTTGGATGTTTGCTTTGGAGGTCTTTGTTGGTTTTGTAGATTTTTATTTAGAGCCTCCGAGTATGTTTTCATGTATTTATGTGTGTTTTTTGCCGGTGCTGGTTTAATGGGTCTATGTGAGACTGGAGGTGTGATGCAAGTATTACCCTTGCCCTCTTGACTGTCTGATCCAGTCTTGGGTTGAGAGAGCTTAGCCTCCAGTTTGGCTGTATAATTGCATCTCTCACATGTATTAATGTTTGGTGGTAGGAGGAGGGGGTTGTCTGTGTACATGAGGCAGTTGTAGCATTGCCTCAAAATGCCCAGATTCACCAGTTGGACTGGAGAGTACACCTGAATCTGCCCTTTGGACATGCATGCATAGGTACAGTAAACTGCTTTACTGGATGGCTGGTAATGTCGAATAGAGAGCCTTGTCCTTTTGTACAGTACAGGAAGGTCTAGTGCTAGGGTTTATAAGTGTTTGTTATAAGTTTTGAGCAAGTTCCGGGCTGAGAAATTGATGGCTTGAGTGCTTAAGTTGAAAGTTTGTCTAGTTCCAAGGGAAAAATTGAAAACGAGACTTTGTGGAGCTGGGAATAGTTTAACCCAAGCTAACAGGTGTTGCCCGGTGTGCAAAACTGGGCAAATGCGGTATTTATAGCAGGAAAATGAAAGAGATAGAAATTAACCCAAAATGGCCAATAAACTACTAATTTCTGGGCTGAAACCACTCCTCCAGGGACAGACTCAGCTCTCAGACCCTACATTGCAAGGCCTGAGGCAGGTAGTTAGGGAGGCACCTGATTCTCAAGGGAAGGAGGAATCTGTATACTGGGACAAAGGGTTACTATACAGAGAGTGGACCCCTGAGGGAGGGCTAGAAGGTGAGAGAGTAGAACAGTTGGTAGTGCCTAGAGCTTACCTTCTGGTGCTGCTAGCCATAGCCCATGATATTCTCTTTACAGTTCATATGGGTATAAAACGTACAAAGAGGCATATTATGCAGAACTTCTATTGGCCTGGAATTTCCAGAGATGTAACAGGGTACTGCAGGACCTGTGAGCAGTGCCAAAAGGTAGGCAAGGCAGGAGACAAGGTGAGAGCTCCTTTGATGCATTTGCCTGTGATTGAGGAGCCATTTCAGAGGGTAGCTATGGATATTGTGGGTCTTCTGAGTACCCCAAGTTCCACAGGGAAAAAGTATATCCTAGTGGTAGTGGATTATGCTACAAGATACCCTGAGGCAGTGGCTTTGTCCTCCATTGAGACAGAGAAGGTGGCAAATGCTTTGTTAGAGATTTTCAGCAGGGTAGGTTTCCCAAAAGAAATACTGTCTGACAGAGGTGCCAATTTCATGTCAGACCTGCTGGCTTGTCTGTGGAAGTCCTGTGGGGTGAAGCACATGAAGACCACCCCCTACCATCCCCAGACTAATGGTGTTGTTGAGAGGTTAAACTCTACAATCAAGTCCATGCTACGGGCATTTGCAGATCAGTTTAAGAGGGAGTGGGACAAATATTTGCCCCATCTGTTGTTTGCTTACAGAGGGGTTCCCCAGGAATTCACAGGTCTTTCACCATTTGAGTTGCTGTATGGGCATAGGGTGAGGGAACCTCTAGATTTAATTCAAGATGACTGGGAAGGTGAGTGTGAGTCTCACAAGGAGACTGTTGTAGCATACGTCCTAAACCTCAGGACAAGGCTGAGGGAACTCATGGGCTTGGCCCAGGAGAACCTGGCAGAAACCCAACAACAGAAAAAGGTGTGGTATGACAGGAATGCTCAAGCTAGAGAGTATGCTGTGGGGCAGCAGGTAATGGTTCTCATTCGTGTCAGACAAAACAAGCTGCAAGCAGCTTGGGAGGGACCCTACAAGGTGGTAAGAAAGGTAAGTGATGTTCACTACATGGTGGAACTGCTAAGCAGAAGGCAGGGGCACAAATTGTACCATGTTAACATCATGAAACCTTACCATGATAGGGAGGCCCTTGTGCTGAGCATTTGCAGTGGATTGCAGGAGGAGACTGAGGGAGATCTGGAGACTGATCTCAGTGAGACTCAGGCTGACACCTCAGTTGAAGGGGTAGCAATGTCCCAGCAGCTATCTCCTACCCAGGTTTGAGAAATCCGAGCAGTGATGCAGGAATTTAGGAGCATGTTCACTGGGAAACCAGGGTGCACCCACCTTGTGCAGCACCAGGTGGATACAGGACCCCAAAGGCCTATTAGGTAGGCCCCTTATAGGATGCCTGAGAGAGAGTCAAACAGACTCTGAGGAAAGAGGTACAGGAGATGGTGGAACTAGGGGTGATTCAAGAGTCCAACAGTCCTTGGATGTCCCCAGTTGTGCTGGTGCCAAAGAAGCATGGCAGCACCAGGTTCTGTGTGGATTACAGGAAATTAAATAGTCACACAGAATTAGATGCTTACCCCATGCCTAGGATGGATGAGGCCCTAGAGCAGCTGGGTGGGGCTAAGTATCTTACAACCATTGATCTTACCAAGGGTTATTGGCAGGTGCCCTTGACTCCCAGTGCTAGAGAGAAGTCAGCCTTTGTAACTCCTTTTGGCTTGTATGAGTTCACAAAGATGCCCTTTGGGATGAAGAATGCCCCATCGACTTTCCAGAGGCTGGTGGATAATATCCTAGCAGGAGCAGGAGGGTTTTCCCTAGCTTACCTAGATGACATTGCCATCTACAGCCATTCCTGGCAAGAGCACCTTCAGCATGTCAGGGAGGTGCTGGGCAGACTACAGAGGGCAGGCTTGACCATTAAGCCGAGCAAATGTCAGGTGTGTATGGCAGAGGTCTCCTACCTGGGACATAGAGTGGGGAGTGGTAAGATAAGGCCAGAAACTACCAAAGTGGAAGCTATTCAGGCACGGCCTGCACCTGTTACCAAAAAGCAGCTGAGGACATTCTTAGGGACAGCAGGGTACTACAGAATGTTCTTTCCTAGTTATAGTACCATAGCTGCTCCCCTCACAGACCTGACAAGGAAGAACAGGCCAGATAAGGTAGTGTGGACCCCAGCATGTGAGCAGGCGTTCCAGAAGCTTAAAGAAGCTGTGGGAGGACCCCCTGTGTTAGCCAGTCCAGATTACAACAAAGAATTTGTTGTGCAAGTGGATTCTTCAAACCATGGGGTAGGGGCTGTACTTAGCCAGATTTCTTCAGAGGGGGAAGAGCACCCAGTGGTTTATCTCAGTCATAGGCTCCAACCCAGGGAGGAATGCTATGCAGCTGTAGAAAAGGAATGTCTAGCCATAGTGTGGGCACTGAAAAAACTTCAGCCTTATCTGTATGGAAGAAAATTTACTGTAATGACAGATCAGAACCCTCTATTATGGTTAAAAAGAGCCAGTCAGCAAAATGCCAAATTGCTAAGATGGAGCCTGGGGTTGCAAGCATATGATATGTCAGTGCAGCACCGCAGCGGGAGTAGCAATACCAATGCAGATGGGCTGTCAAGACAGGGAATGGGGTGAGGTACCCTTAGATAGGTCTAACCTTATCAAGCAGCATTTCTCAAGGGTCACTTGAAAAACTAGCTTGAGTTCTCCAGGGGGGAAGAGATGTGAAGATTGGGGAAAGATGGGCAAAGGCTGCTGGCCTAGTCAAATAGAATTTGATACTTAATTCTATTGTTTATATAAATAAATGTAAAATACAGGCTTGTGTTCTTAAATGAAAGAAAACACTGTAAAATGTGAACTTCAAGATTGTTGCAACATTGCCATCTGCTGTAAGAAAAAACAAGCCAAGCATTTCAAATGTTCTTTCAAGTTACAATTATCTAAAAAAAGTTGTGCAGAAGCATCTGGCTGAACACATTCTTTCTATTGTCTTAACTTAAGGCATAATTGTTAGAGTATACATGTGAAATGTCTTTTATTGTAGTTTCCTGAGCAGGTGTTAGCTTCCTAAATAATGCAGTTTGTTTGCCTGGGAACTCCAGACTAATTGTCAAAATGATGTAATGTGAATACTGGGAAAACCTAAGTGTCAAAATGATGTAATTTGGGAGGGCATTAGCAGAGCTGTTTGTTAGGGTTTTAAAAACTATTGTTCGGTAATAGGCTGAAAGCATTTGTCTTGGACCATCAACCCAGCACTGCTTATGCTCTATATGTCTGTAAGTAGGATTATAGCACTGTGTTTTCTCTTAAGAATATTTCAAGATTAGAAAGTTAGATTAAGTGTTTTTCTTTGACATCAGACCTGTCCTACTGTATTATTTTAAGTTTCTGTGTGATCTCTGAACTTTTAGATATCTCTGTGATGTAGTAGTATTGTCTTGTGTTTTGATTATTTATTATTAAATATTTTAAAAACCTTTACCTGTAGCTGGTTTGTGTATAGATATGCTCTAGAGTACATTGCATATTTACAGAGTTCATGGTAATAGGCCACTCTAATAAGCCTTAGACTGAATAGTCACATTACCAATTGGATAATAATATTGCACAGTAATAATTGGACACCCTTTCAAGGGCCTTTGGGTAGCTTATAATCATTAAGCTGGTGGTGGCAGGAATTACTACCGTATAGCCTGGGTAAAGGGGCACAGCTAGAGAATCTGTGTCAGCCTTTCCCAGGAGTGTCTGTAAAGTTGTATAAATACTTATCTCAAAGTGTGTGTGTGGTGTGTCAGCTACCTGGGCAGGGACACGAAGCACTGGTGGGACAGAGAGGGTACTGGAGGTTAGCTTGCTAGCTAGGCTGAGATCTGGACCCTATAGCTGTGCCAGTGGGAAGTCTTATTGGGGACCTGGAGAGCAAGGGAGCAACCAGCCCCAGACTAACTGTGATCTCTGTGTGCACTTAAGGGAAATTGTACTTTACTGTGTGTATTTGTTAGCCTTTCCTCTTCTATGAGACACCCTCCCTCATGTTAGTTGTGAGGACTGAGGCTCCTTGATTGCTGGGCCAGGGCACGGCCGTCACAGCTACACTAAGGGACGTGAAATGGAAGCTGCATAGAAAGAGATGAAATTCAATTAAATACCATATGCTAAGGGACGTGAAATATAAGCCACAAATCATTCTTTTTTTATCTTATATGGCCAGTATGTTACATACGAGTCAGTGATTAGAAAACTTAATGAGCATTTTATACCAAAAAGAAATATAGTTCATGAAAGGGCATGCTTCCATAGATATGTATAAGCCAAGGGTGTATGTGTTGAAGTTTCTTATAAAGTAATTATATAAACTAACTGAAAACTTGGGATTTAATGGCACAAAATATGAAGAGAAGAGAGACAGAATAATGACTGAGTTGGCCAATGTAAAGTGTCTCAAAAGTTGTAACTTGAAGTAAATTTAACCTTACAAAATGCAATACAGATCACCAGAGAGGTGGAATTGGTTAAAACATAGAATGCTAATTTAAATAGGGCAAATGATGTTTGTGAGGTAAAACACAGACAGTATGGCATGTTTAAACAGAGGCATAATTTTAGTCAGACTAAATGAATGCTCAAGAAACAGACTAAGCATAAACAAAGTAAATGCTTGAGGTATGACCATTAAATTGCTGAGTATGAGCAGAGAGCTGCACTTCATAGAAAATGTAAGGAATATAAGAGATTGGTCAGTTTTGCTGTTATTTGTAAAACAAGGCTGATTAAAGACCTTTTTTCTGAAAATAAAACTAAAAATGTGCAGAAAGCATTCTTTTTGGGCTAGATCACTATTGCATCTGTTGCTAAAGCAAGCTAGCAAGTGGGACTTCCTATTCATGGAACTCAAGTTTCTTTCAAGACTAATACAGGGGCCAATGTTATGCAGCTATCATGTTACCTACAGAGGTTTCCCAAAGCATCTACAGTTGCATAAAGAATAGACTGAAAGTCTTAGTCCCACAGACAAACTCCAGTGCATTAGTAGATTTCTAGTCATGCTTGAGTGGAAGGGACACAGGTCTAAGTCAAAGACGTATGTGTCAGATAGCCTGTATCTAAATAACGTGCCCAGTAAAGCTGCAGCAAACAAAATGGGCTTAATTGCCAGAATAAAGGAAGTTATTGTAGATCTGTTTGATATAGCTGGCCTGTTTAACTGTGAAGCAATAAAAATTAAGTTTAAACAAAGTGCACCTTGCACCTTGACCACACACGAGGGTAGCATTCACTATGTTGCCCCTAGCATGAAGGATGTGCTCCTATGCTCCTAGTGGTTAAGAAAAAGGTAGTTTGTGAATAATAAATATTGATCTGAAAAAGTTCAATGATGCAGAGAGAGAAGGAATCATTTTAGCTACATTAGAAGACATAGCACATACACTAGTGCATGATCAGATGTTTTCTACACTGGATGCTTCTAGTACATTTTGGCAAATACTGACAAGGAAACTCAAAAGATGAAAACCTTCATTACACCAATGGAAGGTTTCTGTTTTAAAAGACTTCTGTTTGGTACGACCTCATCTCCTCAAATGTTTCAGAATAAAAATGACTAATGTACCATATTGACTTGATGGTCTTGTTGCTGTTATAGATCCTAGTATTTATGCAGCGAAACCATTATATATCTCAAGGATACAGGTAGTGTTGCAAATTAGTCAGCACTCTGGGTTAAAACTACACCAAGGCGATCACTGTTTAGGGAAGACTGAGCTCCAGTATTTTGGTCATAGAATAAAAGCTAGTTGAATCAGTCCAGATATATGCAAGGTCAGAGCAACAGTCGAGCTGCAGAGTCCATACTGTGTGACAGTGTTAAGATGAGCCCTATGTATAATTAATGTCTTGTGCAAGTGTATAATAGGTCTTCAGCTGTGCTACATCTGTTAATTGATTTGTTGAAAACTGTACGCTGGATACGGGGACCCATTCAAGCCCAAGCTTTTAGCCGAAGAAATGCCAACAACCCCTCCACTATGATGCCTGTACACTAACGAAGGGGAGTGGAGATGCTAGTGGCTGTTGCCTAGATACACTGCTGCTGCAAATACATGAACAAATATTGCATACAGTTTCCTGTTGCTCCATAATGCTTACCAAGACCGAACAGAAATAGCCATAGATTGAAATGAAATGCCTTGCAAATGTGTGGGTATGTGAGAAATTTTCCAGATACTTAATAGGCTTGAGAATTTCTAACAACAAACTGGCTACAAGCCATTACACATTGGTTGCCCACCTCCAAACTTCACAAACTGTAAGTAGATAGGTTTCTCTCTCTATTTGGAAGAGGAGATGTGATGATAAGCAAACTAAAGTTGCTACAGTTTCTGTATTTATTGTTAATGTGTATTATTGTCATTCCCTGTTTAGATTATTGTACAGTAATGCCATTTTATGGGTGGCTCTCAAAATGCATTGCATTCAAGGTTTTTGGATAGTGTGTTTGAACTCACTACGTATTGCCAGGATTTCTGCTGAGCTACCATTTTGTACAGAATTAAGATTACCACTTCATTAAACTGCTGCTCTTTCCTAAGGCTTCTCACTCTGCCATCCTGAATAACTGGGTAAGTAGCGTTCAATATTATAACAATTATCTGGTAGTTAGTGTGACGCCTGTGCACTGGCCCAGTAATCAAAGAGTCTCAATCCTCACCACTAGCACCAATGAGAGGCATGCACATTGGGAAGGATAACAAGTACACACACAGTAAAGTGCAATTTCCCCTAAGAGCACACAGAGATCACAGTCAGTCCGGGGCTGGTTTCTCCCTTTCTCTCCAGATCCCCAGTAAGACTTCCCATTGGCACAGCTATAGGGTACAGGTCTCAGCCTAGTGATCAAGCTAAAACCTCCAGCAGCCTCTCTGTCCAACTAGTGCTTCGTGTCCCTGCCCATGTAGCTGACACACACACACACACACACACACACACACACACACACACACACACACACACACACACACACACACACTTTCAGATATGAGTTATATACAAACACACAGACACTCCTGGGGAAGGATGGCACAGGTTGTCCAGCT
Source organism: Protopterus annectens (assembly GCF_019279795.1). NCBI lineage: Eukaryota > Metazoa > Chordata > Ceratodontiformes > Protopteridae > Protopterus > Protopterus annectens. Next base: position 846,011,549 of record NC_056750.1, read on the forward strand.
ATGCCCCTTTCTCTGCCCAGGCTATAAGGTAGAAATCATTGCCACCAACTACTAATATCAGCTACCAAAGGGTGTCCAATTTTACTGTGCAATATTATTATTATCCAATTAGTAGGTATGACGAACAGCAAGGCTTATTGGAGTGGCTTGGACAGTATCACTATATACATGCAATATACTCTAGAGCTTATATTAACTCAGCCATGGCTGAAAGGTTTAAATATATTTGCTAATAAATAATACAAACACAAGACAAATCTCCTCAATTCAACACAGTGCCAGTCAAGAGTTTAGACACATGAAAATGCTTAAAATAATACTGTAGAATAGTCTGACATAAATGTAGAAAACAGCTAGTTGAATCTTACTATTTTCTATCTATTTCTAAGAGAAACAATGTTTTAAATAACTTGCATACATACAAAGGCAGAGTACTGGTGAGTAGATGTGTTCAGGTTCAGACAAAATCCAAAATGCTCTGATTCTCTCTCTCTGAGAAAGTCTTAAATTGATAATACATCACTATTGACTCATTTTAGATTACATCATTCTTAACAGTTCTCTGGCTCCCAGGCTACCAAAAACTCTAAATTTACATTTCTTAGTTTTCCTAGTAAGCTTGCACCTGGCCAGAAAGCCGTAACAGTAAAATACATTATACATGTAAAACCTTGCAATTAACTCTGGTCTCAAAACAATAGATGGAATTCCTTTGTCCAGACATTCTGTCTCTGAGCTTTGAGATCAAACAGCCATACAATGCTTGACTTATCAGCTTTCTTCCAGCAGAGTGCATTGTGGTTACATTTTTGAAGCTCAGTACAACATATAGTTTAATTATAACATATAGTTCTCTTTTACATTTGTAAAACCAGCCTGTGGATTGTATTAATATTTACAAATCACATAGAATTCTTTACAAGATTCTATCTGGCTATGCTGGCAGCCTTTCAGTTTTTCACAGTTAGTGTTGAGGATTAAGGCTATAAGATGTTACTGAACTACTATTCGTAGTCCAGAGTTTGATTCCTTCAGCCTCCACCTGCCTACAGCGTACTTCTGCCCAAGTCACTTAACCAGATAGTGGGCCTGGCTGAGTCTAAAAAAAATACCCAAGTTAACAAATACAAATAAATGAAATACAAGTTTCAGATAGTGATAGAGTTATTAAAAAAAAATAATCAAGCTTGACTGGCTCATCTTTCCTGCACCTACAAGCAACATGTATACATGTCTGACAACCATTACTACATTAACACAGTTTTGTAGCCAGTGTACATTGTGTTCTGAGATATTGTCAAATACATAGCAATCATCCACATATATAAGGTGCCAAAGTCAGTGTCACTACAAAATACAGAACAATCAGCGGTTATGCACAAGATATTAAGGCCATGTCATAGCAATGTGGCAACAGTTAATTCATATGTGAATTAGCACAGATAGTGTAATTTGTAAATGCTATATTTGAAGTACACAGGGCTAACCATCTGTCAGTGTGAACACTGGCATTTATTTATTTGCTTGGGATTGCTTTTCTCTGTGTCTGCATTTTGTTTTTCCCCTAGCCTCCTGACCAAGTGTTGTTGTATTCTTAAACCTGGTGGCTTTGGAATTCCCCACCCCTGCTGTAAATTTGATTTAGGACACTCCTGCCATTCCCATATCATTTGCTTACTGTACTGAGTACAGTGTGATCATTTAGAATGGACTACCCCTTGCTTCTTTGATTTTGGGCACTCCTCCCAGTTAAATATCATCAGTTCATTTTATTGTGTACAGAGAGAGCATTTGGGAAGGCCAACCCCTTAGTTTCTTAATCTTGAATTATCTTCTGTTTCTCTCCTCTCCACTAAAAAATTACACTTTATCCAGCTGTTTTACTGGAATTGTGTTCTTCCTGCATTATTACCTTATTTTGTTTTGCTGCTTCTTCTTAAGTGTTAAAGTGCTTTTATTCTGCTTGTTAGTAGCCTGGTTAAATATGTCTGTTATTCTAACCATCTTAGTTTTGGTTTTAGTACTTGGGCTTCAGGCCAGTTATTTTACATTTCTGTTTTTATTTTAGTTTCTGTGGTCTACACTCTTGTGGACAAACCCTTATCGAAACCCTCTCTCCATAAGTTCATCCAAGTTTCAGAACACTATGTCTGGACAATTCCCATCAGTTTCTACTGCCAGCCTGGTCGACATGGGCATACTGAGACAATGTAGCAACTGCCTCATGTTGACTGGCAACTCTCATCTCCTAGCACATAATTCTTCTACCTGCGAGAAATGCATGTATATCAGTAACCTGGAAACCATGCTCTCTTACACCACAGTCAGTACTCCTGACAAAGAGGAGATTGCCAGCACAAACACCACAACACACACACACCTATACAGAGGTCCTCAATAAAAACTTATCTAAACAGCTGAGACCTCCAAAACACACTCACAAACATTGCACACACAGCATCAAACACATCACAGACAGCAGACAACACACCAGTGTCTCAAACACAGCAATAAGGCATAACAATAAACTCACACAGCCCATAAGGCACAACAATAAACCAAATATACTAGTCATTGGCAACTCAGTTGTGAGACACACCAATGTCCCCCTCACCAGGCATGACAAGGAGAAGGTCACAGTCAGTTGTTTGTCAGGTGCCAGAATCTGCCACATCATGCACACATTTAAGTCTTTCCACAACAGGTACAAGTATGACTCTGTCATTGTTCATGTTGGTGTGAATGACGTGAGACGTACCTTCCTGGACTTTATGAAGAGAGACATGATTGAGCTCTCAGAATATGTGTCCAAGGCAGGTATGACCCTAGCCCTAAGCAGCGTGCTATCTTCACCAAGAATGATACCACAATACCAACATAAAATAATTGACTTCAACAATTGGCTTAGTTTCTGGTGTCATTCCAAGGGGATCCATTATCTGTCTGCCTGGGATGACATGGTTGACAGGCTTCAATGTTTTGCCAGAGATGGCCTCCACTTGTCATCCCTGGGATTCAAGATTCTGGCCAAGGCTCTTGCCTCCCCATTGTGCCTTTTTTTAGGCAATGTCCCAAAGGCAAATCTTCCCGCAAAAAAGAACTGTCAAATTGAAGGTCATGCTGCTTAATGCTAGGAGCTTTAACCTGAAAATGCACTCACTGGAGGCTTTCCTCACCCTGGAAGATGTCAACATCTGTGCAGTCATGGAAACTTGGTTCAAGGCTGCGGAGAGCACCCCTGTCTTACCAGGCTATACCTCATTCCACACATTCTGATCCCAAAATGAGGTTGGGAAGACTAAGGCTGGTGGAGTTTCTATTTTCATTAAAGACAAGCACACCTCCAGGCTGGTTTGCCAGCATGACGCACTAGAACTACTCCAGATGCAACTTACAATTGGCAAGACACCCATCCAAGTTATAGCCAGTATAGACCCCCACTCCATGACTCAGGACATCCACTCCTCCTACCTGGACCTACGTGACTCCATCAAGGTACCCTCTAACACCCTGATCCTTGGTGACTTCAACTACACCATCATAGACTGGGTGAACTATTCCTACTCTAATGCACTCACCCAATGATTCCTTGACTTCATCAGTTCTAACCCACTAGACCAGCTTGTCTCATCCTCCACAAAGGGTGATAACATTCTAGACGTGGTTTTCACCAACATGGGGACTGCTGCACCACCCCCATAGTAAGTTCTTCCCTGGTGAGATCAGACCATTGGTCTGTCTCATTCGAAGTGTCTATCCCATCCAACCCCCCCCCCCCAGCCGTAACCAGGCTAAAAAAACTTCTCAAAGGCTGACTACAACCTTCTATGGGAGGGTATCAGTAGCTTCACACCATTGCCCCCCTCAGAGGATGCAGACAAATATGCTGAATAGTACGCCAGTGCAGTATACAAGCACCATGCAGTTATAACAAAAGGAAGAAACTGTTGTCCAAGGGTAAAAAGGCACAAATTCCCAAATGGAAAGACTCCCTCCTTAGCCTCAACTAGCAAATTAAATCACTAGTGAAAACCTCCAAAACCAATTATGAATTGAAACTTGCCTTCGAAACAAAGGCTAACCACAAAGCCTTTTTCAGTTACATCAGGAACTTCCATGGCAATGCCCAGGTTTCTTCTGAATTAGCTCTTAATGGTACCACTTACACTGATCCTGTTGACATAACCAAACCTGCTAGCAGATAGTTTCACTGCAAACTTCACCCCCCTGACCCCCAAAGGCCCATTCAACATCCCCGATACTTATCCCACACCTCACATCTCCATAGATCAAGTGTTAAAGGCCCTATCCAAGGCAAAGAACACAGCTTTCAAGGGACCTGATAGTATCCCAGGCTGTATTCTGCACCATCTACAGCAAGAACTAACCTCACTATTGCGCACCCTATTCAACCATAGCCTAAGTACAGGCTTCATTCCAGGCTTCATTCCAACAGAGTGGAAAACTGCCATTGTCATTCCTTTGCACAAATGTGGTGCCACTACTGAGCCTGTAAACTATCTCCCCATTAGCTTGGCAAGTCTGATCTGTACAGCCATGGAGCATATTATTATGGACCTCATAAACAAGGACATAGGCAATCTCCAAGCACTTGATTCACCCCGTTCAGATACATCAAGGGCAGATCTTGCCTCTTGAACCTGGTTGACTTTTTTGAGACTGTCACCAAGGCACTGGATGAAGGGGAAGTCAGTACATACAGCTTACCTTGACTTAACATCTCCTCATACAGTCTTCTGCCTGGCTGGGTCTGGGGAAAAACTTCACTGCCAGGGAGCAAACATGCCCATGGTGTATCACTGGGGAGGCTTAACTGTCAGCAGGTAAAGGGGAGCAAAAACTGAAGAATAAAAAAGGAATAGTGTGACGGTGATACACAGATCACGTCAAAAATGTATAGACATAAGTAAATCCTAAATCAAAAAACAATTAAGACTGACAAAGCAGTGCCACTGTAAAAATCTGCCAATGTCATGACTAATTTTTGAAAGATATAAATATAGTTGATGGTAATAACTGTATTTTAAACCACTTCTCTCTCACTCTGCATCACAAAGCTGATGTTACCCTCTATGCTAAGTTTTTCTCTTAAACTGTCACACTTTTCTTTAACTCTAACAAACCAACTACCCCCAAATCTGCAGAGATCCAGTTGCCAACATTTGTGCATTCAACCTATCATGAGTGCTGTACTATACCAGTTGTTATCAAAAAATAAAAACATGGATCAACCTCGGTAGATGACCTCTCACTTGAATATATTACAACCAGAGGGTCCTTTGTTCCTTATCCATTTATTTTGTTGATGCCAGAGGACCCTATGTTCCTTAACTATTTTTTCATTGATATTAGAGTACTCTAAGTTCCTTATCCATTTATTTTGTTATACCATAGCACCCTATGTTCTTTATCCATTTATTTTATTGATATCATAAGACCCCATGTTCCTCATCCATTTATTTTATTGATACCAGAGGACTTTATGTTCCTTAACGATTTATTTTGTTGGCACCAGCAGGCCCCATTTCTTTATCCATGTGTTTTGCTGATAAACAGAAGCATTATAAAGACAAGCTCCCTGATACCTGGAAGAACAGTCTGATTATCATAAAAGATGCCAGTCAGTTAGAGGTTGATCAATAAACAAGCCATTAAGAGCATTGAGCTAAAATACTTGAAAATAACTGTACAGAACTAGCCGGCACAATTTCTAATGGACCACAATATCCCATTTCCAGCCCAGCATGGACTCGGGACTGGCCATTGCAGTGAAACAGATGTCACCGGGCTGATGATATAGCTACTAGTCTGAACAAAGCAACTGTGTTGTGGCTATATGTTTAAACCTCATGAAGGCATATCTCTAAGACACTGATTAACCTTAAGTCAACTAAAAGCAGAGTGAACAGAGCATAAAGCAACTGTCTGGTTTCAAACCTACCTATCAAATCATATCACATCAGTAATATAGCAAAAATAAACACAACCCCTTGCCATGTAACTCCTTAGCACTTCTTCCCCTTTCTGCATGCCCCTCTCACCATTTCTCTCTCTTGTCCCCATGGAATCCTTTCCTGAAGCTATTCATACTAACCTTTTCTTGCTTCTGTTTATAATTATTTCCTCCTATCCCTGTAGCATAGCTCATCTCATTCATTATTTATTTATTTATTTAACATTTGTTTACTGGGGAAGTCCGACTTGGAAGAAAGCTAATTTTCAGCAGAGGCCCCAGGAGAAATGATCCAGATGCATGTCTTTGTAATGTGGGAGGAAACGAGAGCACCCGGAGGAAACCTGCACAGACACAGGGAAGACACAGACTCCACACAGAAGGCACCCCAGCCGAGAATTGAACTGGAGAATCTCTTGCTGTGAGGCAACAATGCAACCACTGCACCACTGCGCCATCCATTTATGTCTGCATCTTATCCAAAAAGCTCTACTAAGCATGATTTTATTTTTCCATCCATGTTTTGACATTGTAAACTGCTTCTTGAACTAAATACTGTAGCATACTCTTGCATCTGTAAATATGTATATGCTTTTTATGATACCCTTCTAACTTTAAATATGTTTTATTCATTTGTTATGTGGTCCTGTTCACCCAAACTGTGCCTGCCAATGTTCCAATGAGATCAGTGCACTACCCTGGTAAATTAATATAAATAAATAAATGTAAGGCAGCTCAGTCAATGATTATTTATCTAACAAATTAATATATGTACAAAAAAGTAGAAACTGTGTTCATACAGAGAGCACAGATCATTGTATCTCTCATACTGAAGTACAAATGGGTCTGCATCTTTGGTTTGTACCCTTCAGCCAAGTATCAGCTCTCCTTTTCTGCAGCAGACAGCAGCACACTACTTCTCTATCAGCTCTCCTTTTCTGCAGCAGGTGACAGCACACTACGTCTCTATCAGCTCTCCTTTTCTGCAGCAGGTGACAGCACACCACTTCCTTATCAGCTCTCCTTTTCTGCAGCAGACAGCAGCACACTGCTTTTCTATCAGCTCTCCTTTTCTGGAGCAGGTGACAGCACACCACTTCCCTATCAGCTCTCCTTTTCTGCAGCAGACAGCAGCACACTACGTTTCTATCAGCTCTCCTTTTCTGTGGCAGACAGCAGCACACTACTTTTCTATCAGCTCTCCTTTTCTGCAGCAGTTGACAGCACTCTACTTCTCTATCCGCTCTCCATTTCTGCAGCAGAGAGCAGCACACTACATTTCTATCAGCTCTCCTTTTCTGTGGCAGACAACAGCACACTACTCTATCAGCTCTCCTTTTCTGCAGCAGGTGACAGCACACTACTTCTCCATCAGCTCTCCTTTTCTGCAGCAGACAACAGAACACTACTTCACTATCAGCTCTCCTTGTCTGCGGCAGACAGCAGCACACTACTCTATCAGCTCTCCTTTTCTGTGGCAGACAATGGCACACTACTTCTCTATCAACTCTTCTTTTCTGCGACAGGCAACAGCACACTACTTCTCAATCAGCCCTCCTCTTCTGTGGAAACAGCAGCAAACTACTTTTCTATCAGCTCTCCTTGTCTGCGGCAGACAACAACAGACTACTTCTCTATCAGCTCTCCTTTTCTGCAGCAGACCGCAGCCCACTACTTCTCTATCAGCTCTCCTTTTCTGTGACAGACAACAGCACACTACTTAAGCTCTCCTTGTCTGTGACAGACAGCAGCACACTACTTTTCTATCAGCTCTCCTTGTCTGTGGCAGACAGCGGCACACTACTTCTCTATCAGCTCTCCTTTTCTGCGGCAGACAACAGAACACTACTTCTCAGTTAGCATAAAACCACTGTTCTGTCATTTCGAAAGATTGCCAAAGACCTCTTAGTGAAACCTTTCATTACACCACTGCCAATATAGCTGGGGCTTTGCAAACTGTGCAAAATTATACATAGCTGGCTATTATAACTAAAAACAAACTTATCTTTGAAGGCCAAGGTGACAGTATAGCAAAACAGGTAAACTAAATATTGGGGGCACTATCTCAGGTAAAGCACCAGCTTACTTCTGAAACTAAAATAATCATTCCAATCTATTCGCATTAGAAAATTACTGTAACTTTCCACCATATTAGTGAAAACATCTGAATCCACAAGATGGCCATATCTTAAAATGGAATAGTTATATTCAGCAATGATGCTGCTTGCTTCCCCCATAGAAAAATATAAAATAAAAAGGATGGGAGATTTTAATTAATAGTAATAATCTAACAGTTTCATATTCTCTTGGCTGTTGAACATCTGTATAAAGAGCTGTTGTTTGGTGACCCCATTTGTGAGCCTGAAACCGGTCCAGGAGACATGGTCATCAATTAAGCATCAACTCACATTTCACAAAACATCCATTAAGACAGGAGATGAAGCAATGAGTGTGTTAACCCAAATGAATAATTCTCTTCCTGTCAAAGTTTTCTGCATTCAACAAACCTCAAGCTTTTCTTAGTTTCTAGGAGGATCCCAATTGTAATTCTGAGACTCATAAATGCAAGCCCCAGAATTACAGAAAAACTATGAAAACACAGTACAAAAAAGAATGTTGAACATCACATCTTTTGCAGGATGGAAACCCTATGCACCTCCCATTATGGGCAACCCCACACCCACTAAGGTTATATATACCAACTCCAAAAGAGTCATATGTTGGAGAGAAAAGAATACCTTGAAAAGCGGCTTAGAAAATGTACGTTTGCATTTTCAATCAATCAGTGTTATCATTCTAAGACTTGCACTAACAAATCTTGAAATATAAAATGGTTACCTTACTAAGGCACTGGTTTATGGGCCATGTGATGTCCCTCCTCTGGGTCAGTAATCAAAGAGCCTAAATCCTCACCACTGCAGGGGAGCTGGGAAGGGTTACAAGGAGAGAGTTGAGACAGGCCCAGCTCTTTTACCCTACATTGCAAGGCCTGAAGCAGGTAGCTAGGGAGGCACCTGATTCTCAAGGAAAGGGGGAATCTGTATACTGGGACAAAGGGTTACTATACAGGACCCCTGAGGGAGGGCTAGAAGGTGAGAAAGTACAGCAGTTGGTAGTGCCTAGATCCTACCATCTGGTGCTTCTAGCAATAGCCCATGATATTCCTTTTAGAGGTCATATGGGCATAAAATGTACAAAGAGGCATATTATGCAGAACTTCTACTGGCCTGGAATTTCCAGAGATGTAACAGGACCTGTGAGCAGTGCCAAAAGGTAGGCAAGGCAGGAGATAAGGTGAAAGCTCCTTTGATGCCTTTGCCTGTGATTGAGGAGCCATTTCAGAGGGTAGCTATGGATATTGTGGGTCCCCCAAGTACCCTAAGTTCCAAAGGAAAAAATATATCCTAGTGGTAGTGGATTATGCACCATGATACCCCGAGGAAGTGGCTTTGTCCTCCATTAAGAAAGAGAAGGTGACAAATGGTTTGTTAGAGATTTTCAGCAGGGTAGGTTTCCTAAAAGAAATACTGACTGACAGAGGTGCCAATTTCATGTCAAACCTGCTGGCTTGTCTGTGGAAGTCCTGTGGGGTGAAGCACATGAAGACGACCCACTACCATCCCCAGACTAATGGTCTTGTTGAGAGGTTAAACTCTACAATCAAGTTCATACTACAGGCATTTTACAGATCAGTTTAAGAGAGAGTGGGACAAATATTTGCCCCATCTGTTGTTTGCTTACAGAGAGGTTCCCCAGGAATCCACATTTTTTTCACCCTTTGAGTTGCTGTATGGGCATACGGTGAGGGGATCTCTAGATTTAATTTGAGATGAGTGGGAAGGTGAGTGCAAGTCTCACAAAGAGTCTGTTGTGGCATATGTCCTAAACCTCAGGACAAGGCTCAGTGTACTCATGGGCTTGGCCCAGGTGAACCTGGCAGAAGCCCAACAACAGAAAAAGGTGTGGTATAACAAGAATGCTTGAGCTAGAGAGTATGCTGTGGGGCAACAGGTGATGGTTCTCATTCCTGTCAGACACCACAAGCTGCAAGCAGCTTCGGAGGGACCCTACAAGGTGGTAAGAAAGGTAAAGGTAAGTGATGTTAATTACATGGTAGAAATGCTAAGCAGATGGCAGGGGCACAAATTGTACCATTTTAACATGATGAAACCTTACTATGATAGGGAGGCCCTTGTGCTGCGCATTTGCAGTGGATTGCAGGAGGAGTCTGAGGGAGATCTGGGGACTGATCTCCTCAGTGAGGCTCGAGCTGACACCTCAGTGGAAGGGGTAGCAATGTCACAGCAGCTATCTCCTACCCAGGTTCAAGAAATCCAAGCAATGTTGCAGGAATTTGGGGACATGCTCACTGGGAAACCAAGGTGCCCCCATCTGGGGCAGCACCACGTGGATACAGGACCCCAAAGGCCTATTAGGCTCTGAGGGAGGAGGTACAGGAGATGTTGGAACAAGGGGTGATTCATGAGTCTAACAGTCCCTGGGCCTACCCAGTGGTGCTGGTGCCAAAGAAGGATGGCAGCACCTGGTTCTGTGTGGACTACAGGAAATTAAATAGTCACACAGAGTCAGATGCTTACCCCATGCCTAGGACAGATGAGGCCCTAGAGCAGCTGGTTGGGGCTAAGTATCTTACAACCACTGATCTTACCAAGGGTTATTGGCAGGTGCCCTTGACTCCCAATGCTAGAGAGAAGTCAGCCTTTGTAACTCCTTTTGGCTTGTATGAGTTTACAAAGATGCCTTTTTGGATGAAGAATGCCCCAGTGACTTTCCAGAGGCTTGTAGATCGTATCCTAGCAGGAGCAGGAGGTTTTCCCTTGCTTACCTAGATGATATTGCCATGTACAGCCATTCCTGGCCAGAGCACCTTCAGCATGTCAGGGAGGTGCTGGGCAGACTACAGAGGGCAGGCTCGACCATTAACCTGAGCAAATGTCAGGTGAGTATGGCAGAGGTCTCCTACCTAGGACATCGAGTGGGGAGTGGTAAGATAAGGCCAGAACCTACCAAAGTGGAAAACATTCAGGCATGCCCTGAACCCTGTTACCAAAAAGCAGGTGAGGGCATTTTTAAGGACAGCAGGGTACTACAGAAAGTTAATCCCCAGTTATAGTACCATAGCTGCTCCCCTCACAGACCTGACAAGGAAGAACAGGCCAGATAAGGTAGTGTGGACCCCAGCATGTGAGCAGGCATCCCATAAGCTTAAAGAAGCTTTGGGAGGACCCCCCTGTGTTAGCCAATCCAGATTACAGCAAATAATTTGTTGTGCAGGTGGATGCTTCAAACCATGGGATGGGGGCTGTTCTTAGCCAGATTTCTTCAGAGGGAGAAGATCACCCAGTGGTTTATCTCAGTCATAGGCTCCAACCCAGGGAGGAATGTTATGCAGCTGTAGAAAAGCAATGTCTAGCCATAGTGTGGGCACTGCAGAAACATCAGCCTTATCTGTATGGAAAGAAATTCACTGTTATGACAGATCATAACCCCTAACATGGTTAAACAGAGCCAGTCAGCAAAATGCCAAGATGCTAAGATGGAGCCTGGGGTTGCAAGCATATAATTGTTCAGTGCAGCATCACAATGGGATTAGCAATGCCAATGTAGATGAGCTGTCAAGACAGGGAATGGGGTAAGGTATATACGATAGACCTGACCCTCTCAAGCAGCATTTCACAAGGGTCACTTGAAAAACTAGCCTGAGTTCTCTGGGGAGGAGAAATGTGAAGGCTGCCAGCCTAGACAGATATAATTTTATAGATATTTCTATAATTTGTAAATATTAATGTAAGGCACAGGATTGTTGTCTTAAATGGTAAAAATAGTGTTACAAGTAGAACTGCAAAAAAAATGTAACAGTTCACTCTACTGACCAAGTAAAAGCATGTTGTGTGTCTTTGATCTAAAGTAGTCTCCAGCCTGTCTAGATGAAGAATTCTTTCTATTGTTTTAACCAAGAGTTAAATTGCTAGATTTAAACATGCAAATGTATTTTTATTGCTCTGCTTCCTGACCAGCTGCAAGATAAATACGAAGAGGCACACCAAGTCACAAACTGTAGAAAGCACCACTGTGGTTATCACGAATAAAAGTCCACTTTAAATTAAAGGTTGGCATAAACACTTTAATAAAATTTGAAGCGCTTTTCGTCTACTACTGTTAGTAGACTTCCTCAGAACATTACAAATAAAGAAATATTAACACTCTTTAAATACCCTATAGGGTGTCAGCTGGTGCTGATTAAAACCAATTCATCCGCAAGTAATTAAACAGTAACAAAAGTCCAATAAAATCTATACAAAGTAACAATAATATATAAATCACTAAGTAAACAATTAAAAAATACTTAATGGGGTAAATTGTCTCATAACCCAGCATAAATAATGAACCCTCTTTTGTAAAAAACCTAATGTAATGTGTAAAAAATTTTAAACTAGATTTAAGATATTCCCTTCATTTGGTATGGTATCAACTGACCACCTCGATTCAACGTCTCACATTTCTGAGTTTTAAAAGGCAATTAATTGAACATAAATCGTTAAGCCCTGGAAAAGCATAAGAATGCAATCTTATCTGCCACATTAATTCCTTTTCTTCTAACATTAAGTTATAGGGAACATTTTGCCCATTGTTTAAAACTTGGTCAATTACTAAGAACTTAAAATAATGTTCTTTGTAAAGTGCCACATGTTTCGCTAGCGCGTTCTCCAATTTCCCTTTCTTTATTGCATATAGATGTTCATATATTCTGTCCTGCAGTCTACGTTCGGTCTTCCCAACGTAGAATGCAGGACATTGATGACACATAGCCAAATACACCACCATATGTGAATTGCAATTAGTTCTGTGTTTCAAATAATAAGTTCTTTCAGCTATAGTAAATTTATTTGTCTCCAAAATAGTATTACATCTATTGCAATTTTGACATTTAAATGTACCAGGTGTTTTAGCAACCCTAACCATGGGTTTTTCAAGTAACTTTTTCAAGTTGTTACCTTTCCTAAAAGTAATTTCTGGTCTAGGCCCTAGTTTCTTATACATCAAAGGGTCTGTTTTAAATATCTCCCAGTTTTTCCGAATAAGGTCCACAATCTTGTAACTATCAATATTAAATGTCAAAATCAACCTAGGGTAACTGTCACTAGTACCAGGTTCTCTATCAGGTATCACATTATTCGGGGACACTAATAGTTGGGTATTAAAGTTGTCGCCTTCATCAATTCCAGGTGCTAACTCAATTCTATTGAGTAAGGGTTTAAATACCCCTGAGTTTCTTTTCATAGATACTTCTTTTATTAGTGAATCAATCAAGACTGGTGGGTACCCCCTTAATGTAAACATAGATTTCAAATGTTCACATTCGTCCCTGAAATCTGCATCCAAGCTCACAATTCGGGCAGCTCTCACAAGTTGCCCTTTCACGACAGATCTCTTCTGGAAATTAGGATGACAACTTGTATAGTGTAATAGTGAGTTGGAATATGTGGTCTTCCTATGTATAGTAGATATAAAAGCCCTCAATTCAGTGTTCTTCACTAACCAAACGTCCAAATAAGCTATTGCCGTACTACTAAAAGAGAATGTGAATTCTAAGAAGTTTGTGGTGGCATTTAGTGTTTGCACAACTTCCTCACTAAGCAATTCATCCCCTTCCAAAATTATAAAAATATCATCTAGGTATCTCGTATAGAAGCGAATTTTGTTCATTAATCCGCTGTTTTTGAACATATATTCGCCCTCCCAAAATGCCATCACCATGTTAGCCACACTTGCTCCACATGGGGAGCCCATGGCTATTCCTACTTTCTGTAAGTAAAAGTTGTCTCCCAGTGTAAAAAAGTTGTTATACAAAATTATTTCCAGCAACTCAATGGTCAAGGAAATATCCATAGGTGGAGCATTCTTTTTTATAAGCATAGCTGCTACCCAATCAGTAGCTATGGTGTGGGGTATACAGGTATATAAATCTTTGACATCCACCGTTAAAAAATTACAGTTAGTGTCAAAGTTTAAGGTGTTAATTTTCTCCAAAAATGACCAAGAGTCTTTACAAATTTCTACTTCATCTACAAGGTATTTCTTAAGAATAGAATCTACAACCTTCGCACAAGTGTACGTTGGTGACCCCCGACTGTCCACAAGGGGGCGCATAGGTGGATTGGTTACATTTTTGTGGATTTTAGGTATACCGAAAATTTTAGGGTACCTAGGGTAAGAGATCAACATATAGTGGTATTGTTCCTCATGTAATCTGCCTTCGATGTACATCTCCTCAATACTGTTTTTAATACTAGAGTATGCTTTATTTGTTTCAGATCTTGAACTTAACTGATATGATGGGTTGTCAATCAGAGAGCTCATCCTATTGGTATAATCACTTTGATCAAAAACCACAGCTCCCCCTCCTTTGTCCGGTTTACATACACGTAAATTGTGAATGCGAACAAATTCTATCAAGTCACACTCATTATTTTGGTTAAGCACATTATTAGGATGTTTCGCATTGTACCTTAAATCTAATTCGCACATTGTCTCAAAAAGATGGATGAGCGGATGTAAAGGGGGGTTAAAGGTACTGGGTACCCAAAAGGGATTTTTGTTAGTGTTATTCCCTTCATACCCTCCCATCATCAAATTGAAATTTAATTTTCTAGAAAAAAGTTTGATATCAATTGCTGTATTCACTAAATTCATCCTATTCTTAGGGACATATGTGTATCCTTTAGCTAGTAATTCTATAAAGTCATCGGGCAGATTTACAGATGAAAAGTTGTAAATTTTGAAGTCTCCCGTATCATTCAGTATGATATCGGGCTCCTTCATCACTAAATCCTGATCAACAACATTATCCATTATCTAACATTATAGTAACATCCAAGTCACAGTTGAAACTCACATCAACACCAGTTATGTCTACATCATAGTCAGAAACCATCTGTTCAGAGTTACTGCAAGCAACAACATTCACATCTATGTCAAGTCATGTTTCTTCAAGTCCATTTGCTAGTGGAACAAGAGCCAATAAGGGTTGTTTAGTTAATGTTAGCTCATTAGTAGGCAAAAAACCTGTCTCTGTCAAAACAGTGGGTGGGCTAACAACCAGTCTCGAAAAATGGATTCAGCTTCACGGTTCACATTGTTTTTGGCCCCCTCATTTTGTTGTAATAAACTCTGTTTTTCTGTTTCGGTATAGCCCCCTGTTGGTAACCCTCGTAAAAAACCTGGTTGTAATTATTGGAGTTTGCCTGCTGTCCATTAGGCAGTTTTGCCCTATTGGAATTATTACGGTTCTGTAAGCGTTCACTTCTTCTTACCACCGGTGCACCAATATTGGCGGACACAGAATTAGCCACCCCAACATGATTTTGTACCCTTACATTGGGTAAAATTGTGCCAGTATCTTTTTGTCCCACAAGTAACTGGTCGTCGTTGATAAGAAGTGGATGGTGCCACGCTTGTCAAGTAGGCGGCTCGTGGTATGCAGTTCCATTTTCATAAGCCAGACAATCTCTTTCCAGTTTCTTAACTTTATTTAACCTAAGTTTCCCCAGGTATTGATTAACACTATTAAAACAACGTTCGTAGTCAAATTTATACCTTTCAAATTCATTGTTGATTTTAATAGTTGAATCCAAAGCCACTATTTCATTGTTCAGCTCACTCAACCATACAGTGTAGTGTTTAATCATTAATTTTAATAGCTCAGCCCCGTTCCGTTCAAATAACTGGAGCAACTCTTTGTGAAAGTCTGAATTATTCACTAACCCCGTAGGGTATTGATAGTGCCTCAGTCCTTTAAGGATAACGTTACAAGCTAAGCATTCATTAAAATAATTAATTTCTAATTGTAGTTTTTTGGCTTTTACTAAAAGTTTATCAAATTGTTGAAGTTTAAACACTATAACAGGTTGAGAGTTTACCTCTGTATAACTGCCGAAGTTGTTTGCGTCCCTGTTATTCATGTTTGAATCATACCGTTGAAATGAGAAGTTTTCAGATAACCAACGGTTAATTCCGGACTCAGTATTTGTGTTTCCCGTGTTAACGTTTTCCCCATCCGACAGTTCTACCAGTTCACGGGATGTAGCACCATTAATTCTACCCGCTGGTAAAAGGACACACTCGTTATTCACACCATCAGGAGCCATTACTATGGCGTTCATCTCAACAGTGCCAAAGGTCTCCCTAACGTTACATCCATTACCAGTAGTTGTCCGAGCCTCAAACGGTGTGTTCGGAGCAGGATAGAGTGTTCTTCCGTTAGTGCCATGTAGGTTACTAGGTATTCCCTCCACCTGCGGCATCAAGTTTGTAGACTGAACTAAAGAAGAGGGTTCGTTAGACCCAGCAAACAGGTTTTTCATTTCCTGTTGCTGTGAGTCGATTTTGTCGAGCCTAGCGCATAAGGAATCCATGCGTAGTAATAAAGAATCAAATAAAGTGTTATTTGCCAACCCTTCAGTGTTTCCAGCTGGTGCTGCTATGGCAGCACTATCGCAGCCCCTCAGAATGGTCGGAGTAGATTCAGGTGAAAAACTACCTTCGCTCCTTAGTGTGCGTGACGCCATAACACTAGTCCCACAAACGAAACAAGAAACTGATAAATACGAAGAGGCACACCAAGTCACAAACTGTAGAAAGCACCACTGTGGTTATCACGAATAAAAGTCCACTTTAAATTAAAGGTTGGCATAAACACTTTAATAAAATTTGAAGCGCTTTTCGTCTACTACTGTTAGTAGACTTCCTCAGAACATTACAAATAAAGAAATATTAACACTCTTTAAATACCCTATAGGGTGTCAGCTGGTGCTGATTAAAACCAATTCATCCGCAAGTAATTAAACAGTAACAAAAGTCCAATAAAATCTATACAAAGTAACAATAATATATAAATCACTAAGTAAACAATTAAAAAATACGTAATGGGGTAAATTGTCTCATAACCCAGCATAAATAACGAACCCTCTTTTGTAAAAAACCTAATGTAATGTGTAAAAAATTTTAAACTAGATTTAAGATATTCCCTTCATTTGGTATGGTATCAACTGACCACCTCGATTCAACGTCTCAAATTTCTGAGTTTTAAAAGGCAATTAATTGAACATAAATCGTTGAGCCCTGGAAAAGCATAAGAATGCAATCTTATCTGCCACATTAAGGAGCGAAGGTAGTTTTTCACCTGAATCTACTCCGACCATTCTGAGGGGCTGCGATAGTGCTGCCGTAGCAGCACCAGCTGGAAACACTGAAGGGTTGGTGAATAACACTTTATTTGATTCTTTATTACTACGCATGGATTCCTTATGCGCTAGGCTCGACAAAATCGACTCACAGCAACAGGAAATGAAAAACCTGTTTGCTGGGTCTAACGAACCCTCTTCTTTAGTTCAGTCTACAAACTTGATGCCGCAGGTGGAGGGAATACCTAGTAACCTACATGGCACTAACGGAAGAACACTCTATCCTGCTCCGAACACACCGTTTGAGGCTCGGACAACTACTGGTAATGGATGTAACGTTAGGGAGACCTTTGGCACTGTTGAGATGAACGCCGTAGTAACGGCTCCTGATGGTGTGAATAACGAGTGTGTCCTTTTACCAGCGGGTAGAATTAATGGTGCTACATCCCGTGAACTGGTAGAACTGTCGGATGGGGTAAACGTTAACACGGGAAACACAAATACTGAGTCCGGAATTAACCGTTGGTTATCTGAAAACTTCTCATTTCAACGGTATGATTCAAACATGAACAACAGGGACGCAAACAACTTCGGCAGTTATACAGAGGTAAACTCTCAACCTGTTATAGTGTTTAAACTTCAACAATTGTATAAACTTTTAGTAAAAGCCAAAAAACTACAATTAGAAATTAATTATTTTAATGAATGCTTAGCTTGTAACGTTATCCCTAAAGGACTGAGGCACTATCAATACCCTACGGGGTTAGTGAATAATTCAGACTTTCACAAAGAGTTGCTCCAGTTATTTGAACGGAACGGGGCTGAGCTATTAAAATTAATGATTAAACACTACACTGTATGGTTGAGTGAGCTGAACAATGAAATAGTGGCTTTGGATTCAACTATTAAAATCAACAATGAATTTGAAAGGTATAAATTTGACTACGAACGTTGTTTTAATAGTGTTAATCAATACCTGGGGAAACTTAGGTTAAATAAAGTTAAGAAACTGGAAAGAGATTGTCTGGCTTATGAAAATGGAACTGCCTACCCCCAGCCCCCTACTTCACAAGCGTGGCACCATCCACTTCTTATCAACGACGACCAGTTACTTGTGGGACAAAAAGATACTGGCACAATTTTACCCAATGTAAGGGTACAAAATCATGTTGGGGTGGCTAATTCTGTGTCCGCCAATATTGGTGCACCGGTGGTAAGAAGAAGTGAACGCTTACAGAACCGTAATAATTCCAATAGGGCAAAACTGCCTAATGGACAGCAGGCAAACTCCAATAATTACAACCAGGTTTTTTACGAGGGTTACCAACAGGGGGCTATACCGAAACAGAAAAACAGAGTTTATTACAACAAAATGAGGGGGCCAAAAACAATGTGAACCGTGAAGCTGAATCCATTTTTTCGAGACTGGTTGTTAGCCCACCCACTGTTTTGACAGAGACAGGTTTTTTGCCTACTAATGAGCTAACATTAACTAAACAACCCTTATTGGCTCTTGTTCCACTAGCAAATGGACTTGAAGAAACATGACTTGACATAGATGTGAATGTTGTTGCTTGCAGTAACTCTGAACAGATGGTTTCTGACTATGATGTAGACATAACTGGTGTTGATGTGAGTTTCAACTGTGACTTGGATGTTACTATAATGTTAGATACGGATAATGTTGTTGATCAGGATTTAGTGATGAAGGAGCCCGATATCATATTGAATGATACGGGAGACTTCAAAATTTACAACTTTTCATCTGTAAATCTGCCCGATGACTTTATAGAATTACTAGCTAAAGGATACACATATGTCCCTAAGAATAGGATGAATTTAGTGAATACAGCAATTGATATCAAACTTTTTTCTAGAAAATTAAATTTCAATTTGATGATGGGAGGGTATGAAGGGAATAACACTAACAAAAATCCCTTTTGGGTACCCAGTACCTTTAACCCCCCCTTACATCCGCTCATCCATCTTTTTGAGACAATGTGCGAATTAGATTTAAGGTACAATGCGAAACATCCTAATAATGTGCTTAACCAAAATAATGAGTGTGACTTGATAGAATTTGTTCGCATTCACAATTTACGTGTATGTAAACCGGACAAAGGAGGGGGAGCTGTGGTTTTTGATCAAAGTGATTATACCAATAGGATGAGCTCTCTGATTGACAACCCATCATATCAGTTAAGTTCAAGATCTGAAACAAATAAAGCATACTCTAGTATTAAAAACAGTATTGAGGAGATGTACATCGAAGGCAGATTACATGAGGAACAATACCACTATATGTTGATCTCTTACCCTAGGTACCCTAAAATTTTCGGTATACCTAAAATCCACAAAAATGTAACCAATCCACCTATGCGCCCCCTTGTGGACAGTCGGGGGTCACCAACGTACACTTGTGCGAAGGTTGTAGATTCTATTCTTAAGAAATACCTTGTAGATGAAGTACAAATTTGTAAAGACTCTTGATCATTTTTGGAGAAAATTAACACCTTAAACTTTGACACTAACTGTAATTTTTTAACGGTGGATGTCAAAGATTTATATACCTGTATACCCCACACCATAGCTACTGATTGGGTAGCAGCTATGCTTATAAAAAAGAATGCTCCACCTATGGATATTTCCTTGACCATTGAGTTGCTGGAAATAATTTTGTATAACAACTTTTTTACACTGGGAGACAACTTTTACTTACAGAAAGTAGGAATAGCCATGGGCTCCCCATGTGGAGCAAGTGTGGCTAACATGGTGATGGCATTTTGGGAGGGCGAATATGTGTTCAAAAACAGCGGATTAATGAACAAAATTCGCTTCTAAACGAGATACCTAGATGATATTTTTATAATTTTGGAAGGGGATGAATTGCTTAGTGAGGAAGTTGTGCAAACACTAAATACCACCACAAACTTCTTAGAATTCACATTCTCTTTTAGTAGTACGGCAATAGCTTATTTGGACGTTTGGTTAGTGAAGAACACTGAATTGAGGGCTTTTATATCTACTATACATAGGAAGACCACATATTCCAACTCACTATTACACTATACAAGTTGTCATCCTAATTTCCAGAAGAGATCTGTCGTGAAAGGGCAACTTGTGAGAGCTGCCCGAATTGTGAGCTTGGATGCAGATTTCAGGGACGAATGTGAACATTTGAAATCTATGTTTACATTAAGGGGGTACCCACCAGTCTTGATTGATTCACTAATAAAAGAAGTATCTATGAAAAGAAACTCAGGGGTATTTAAACCCTTACTCAATAGAATTGAGTTAGCACCTGGAATTGATGAAGGCGACAACTTTAATACCCAACTATTAGTGTCCCCGAATAATGTGATACCTGATAGAGAACCTGGTACTAGTGACAGTTACCCTAGGTTGATTTTGACATTTAATATTGATAGTTACAAGATTGTGGACCTTATTCGGAAAAACTGGGAGATATTTAAAACAGACCCTTTGATGTATAAGAAACTAGGGCCTAGACCAGAAATTACTTTTAGGAAAGGTAACAACTTGAAAAAGTTACTTGAAAACCCATGGTTAGGGTTGCTAAAACACCTGGTACATTTAAATGTCAAAATTGCAATAGATGTAATACTATTTTGGAGACAAATAAATTTACTATAGCTGAAAGAACTTATTATTTGAAACACAGAACTAATTGCAATTCACGTATGGTGGTGTATTTGGCTATGTGTCATCAATGTCCTGCATTCTACGTTGGGAAGACCGAACGTAGACTGCAGGACAGAATATATGAACATCTATATGCAATAAAGAAAGGGAAATTGGAGAACGCGCTAGCGAAACATGTGGCACTTTACAAAGAACATTATTTTAAGTTCTTAGTAATTGACCAAGTTTTAAACAATGGGCAAAATGTTCCCTATAACTTAATGTTAGAAGAAAAGGAATTAATGTGGCAGATAAGATTGCATTCTTATGCTTTTCCAGGGCTTAACGATTTATGTTCAATTAATTGCCTTTTAAAACTCAGAAATTTGAGACGTTGAATCGAGGTGGTCAGTTGATACCATACCAAATGAAGGGAATATCTTAAATCTAGTTTAAAATTTTTTACACATTACATTAGGTTTTTTACAAAAGAGGGTTCGTTATTTATGCTGGGTTATGAGACAATTTACCCCATTAAGTATTTTTTAATTGTTTACTTAGTGATTTATATATTATTGTTACTTTGTATAGATTTTATTGGACTTTTGTTACTGTTTAATTACTTGCGGATGAATTGGTTTTAATCAGCACCAGCTGACACCCTATAGGGTATTTAAAGAGTGTTAATATTTCTTTATTTGTAATGTTCTGAGGAAGTCTACTAACAGTAGTAGACGAAAAGCGCTTCAAATTTTATTAAAGTGTTTATGCCAACCTTTAATTTAAAGTGGACTTTTATTCGTGATAACCACAGTGGTGCTTTCTACAGTTTGTGACTTGGTGTGCCTCTTCGTATTTATCAGTTTCTTGTTTCGTTTGTGGGACTAGTGTTACAGCTGCAAGATAACACAAAGAGATATTAAGAATGCAAATGCAGTTTCTGTTAGCCTGGGAACCCAGGGAAGTATGAAGAATGATGTAATGTGAACCAGGAATGTGATTTTAAAAACAGAGAGAATCAGAGACCATTAAGCATTTTTGTCTTGACCATCCAAATCAGCACTGCCTGTGTTCTCTATGTAAGTTATCTTAGACTTGCGTTTCCTGTGTTTTTCTGTGATGTCAGAACTGTACTACTGAATTATTTTAAGTATTTCTCTGTGATCTCTGAACTCTTGACTAGCACTGTGTAGTAAAAAATATTGTCTTGTGTTTTTAATTATTTATTATTAAATATGTTTAAACCCTTTTAACTGTGGCTGTTTTGTGTAGAGATAATTTAAGCTCTAGAGTACAGTGCATATTTATAGTGATTGCTGTCCGAGTCACTCCAAATAAGCCTTGCTGTTCAGTCATACTTACCAATTGGATAATAATATTGCACAGTAATAAGTGAACACTCTTGTAAGGGCCTGTGAGTAGCTGATAAATATTAGCTGGGTGGTGGCAGTGATTTCTACCGTATAGTCTGGGTAAAAGGGGTACAGCTGGAGAACCTGTGCCAGTCTTCCCCAGAAGTGTCTGTGTGGTTATATAAACTCTTATCTCAAAGTGTGTGTATGTCAACTACTGGGGCAGGGACATGAAGCCTTGGTTGGACAGAGAGGGTGCTGGAGATTTTAGCTTGCCCAGCTGGCTGAGATCTGGACCCTATAGCTGTGCCAGTGGGGAGTCTTATTGGGGACCTGGAGAGCAAGGGAGCAACCAGGCCTGGACTGACTGTGATCTCTGTGTGCTCTTAAGAGAAATTACACTTTACTGTGTGTATTTGTTATCCTTTCCTCCTATATGAGACACCTCTCACTGGTGTTAGTGGTGAGGACTGAGGCTCCTTGATTGCTAGGCCAGGGCATTGGCATCACAGTTTGTACAGAGGCGTTATAAGAAAACAATGTGTGCATGACTTTAAATCAAGTTAGAAACTGTAGGACAACAACAGGTAGACCCTATTTTTAGGATAATGTGGAACGTAGTAGGAATGTTAAAGATAGATGTGGTAGTTTAGTTAGGATGCCAGTTCTTTATGCCAATAATGTCAAACACGTACTGGAGATTTATAGGAAATATTGGCCGATATTAGCAGCGGACCCTGATATTAAAAAGTAGTAGGGACACAGCCATCTTTCCTTTATAAGAATATGATTAATATGAAAAGAATGTTATGCTATCCAAAGCGAGAAGGCATAAAAAGAACTAATAAAATTATGAGGCCATGTAATAAATGTAATTATTGTCAATATGTAGATAGTTTGGGTATGTTTATTCATCCGGACTTCGGTAAAACCTTTTGATTTCATACTGAAGGTACCTGTGACACAGAACATATAGTTTATGTAGCTTATTGTGAAACGTGTTTTGCTTTTTACATAGGCAAGACAGACAGGAAGTTCAAGTTTAGGATTAGTGAGCATTTATATGATATTTATAGGTTGGTACTAGACTATCAGTCCTAGGGCCTATACAAGCCTAGCCATAGCAATTCCCTGGCTATTTCTTCCCACAGTATTTACTTCCCTATTCAAAGACAAGTTACAATGAATGCTCTTGCCAAACATATTATGATTTATGTAGGCACACATAAATTTAAATTCATGATAGTGGAAAATACTCAAATCAGTAATAGAATGGGGGACATCAGGAATCAAACAGAAGGCAATGAAACAAGTTAAGTTAAGATCTGATGTAGGCAAGGGACTAAATGACAAAGTTCCTATTAAGCCTATACATAAAGCAAGGCCTCTTAGAAAATAAATGAATAAATAACATCCTTCTGTTCAATACCATTTTTTATATGTGTTTTTATGAAAAATTATTCATATTTGATTAATGTATGTTTGTTTGGAAGATATGGCTTTAAGGGTTTTTTATCTAATTGGTTTTCAATTAAGGAGTTTTATTTAAACCGCAGCTGCTGTAGTGTTAGTTAAACATCTGAGGAAGGAGTGGGATTTACTGTGAAAGCATTTAAGTACTTGTTTTTGTTATTAAACCTTTTTTGAACTGGAACGCTGCCATTTGTTTAACCTGGGTTAATTTATACTTCCTTTATATAAACCTGAATAAGTAATTTTGAAGGGATACATATGGCATTCCTGCACCTGAAGTCTCTCCTATATTCAATTTAAAAAAGTGACTTCAGCTGTTTGCCTCCAGTGTTCATCCACTCGGGAAAATACACTGTCATATTTTTTGTATTGGCTCGTGTACATGCACAAACCACATAATTCAATGGAACTCCTTTACAGGTAGTGTGCAAAGTAATCACAACTTCAAACCAATCATAAGTCTTGTTGAAACTGATAGTTGTGCTAAATAATTAACAGTCATACAGAGATGTAGCAATTTCAAATAAATCTTTCAACACTGATAATGTTACTGGATGTGTAATGCACTGATACATACCTCTGAACTGCCCTTGATTTTCAGGGACATCCATGATTTTGACACAAATTTTAACTATGTCCCTCTTAATCCCTCATAAAATTGGTGACTTTTGTAGAAAAAGTGATGAATTACATTTAATAATGACAATAATGTTATAGACTTCTTTTACTTCAGAAAATGAATATTAATTCATATTCCTTTATTATGTTTATGTTTGAAGTTAATAGTACTAATATTTTAAAATTGTCCCTGATTGTCTGTGATTATTTCTACATTTGTTTGGAATTTTGTTGAGATTTGTCCCTGATTTGTGAAGAACTATGCATTGATAGTTGTGCTAAGCATACCTCTCAGCTGTCCCAGATTTTCAGGGATGTCCCTGATTTTGACTCAAATTTTATTTCTCCCTCTCTTAATCCCTCCTAAAACTGGCAACTTTGGGGGGGGGGTGCATTATAATTAATAAATAAAGACAATAATTAGAGTTATATACAGCTTTTCATTCAGAAAATATATATTTATTCACATTCTCTTATTCTGTTAGTGTCTCAAGTTGATAGTGCTAATATTTTAAAAGTGTCCCTGATTGCCCTAGATTATTTGTGGATTTGTCTCTGATTCTGTTGAAATGTATCTCTGATTGGTAGAGAGCTATACTAAGTAGTAGTAACACAGTACAGTTAATGCTTTCATTAATTGTTAATATTAATGAGGAGTGTCCTGCATTATGTAGATGAGGGGAAAGCCATTGTCCTTTTGTTTATCGAAGACAATATGTGTGCATTTTTTAATTCAGAATCACAACTTAAAGTACTGTGGCATTGCTTTTAAATAGTGCATGTTAGTATGATGTCACCACAAAGTGAAAAATAAATTCATCCCTGTAACACGAAAATCAGAATTTCTACACATAGTTGGTAACCAGTGGCATAAAATTGTTGGTGATAGGCATTTAATAATATTGTATATAATTTTTAATATTATAATTATATCTCAAGAAAAAAATGATAGCACTACACTTAGATGCTGGTTTTAGAATTTGTATTGAATTTGGTTTGCCTTACTTTGTGTTTTAATATGCATTGCACAAGAGTGCTACTGTACATACAGAGTAAAAGGGTAGCACGGCCCACCCAGGTATTCAGCGCTACATGTTCTACATAAACAATGCTTTTGGCAGCATAGAGTTAAAATGGTGTGTGTTATTGTTGTATGAAGTGTTTTAATATGTATTGCACAACGCAGTGGTACTGTTAATATGTATTAACCAAATGCATCACATGGACATCATTATCTTTGCTACGTTATGTGCTGTGCAAAGCATTCCTACTGTCAGTGTAATATTAAAAAGATGGTATCAAATCTGGTTATAAAAACTGTTTCTCTATGTATCTGCTTTCATCTTTTCTGCACAGTCCTGTGCATCATAGATAGCAGCGATGCATTAATATATAATGAGCAAACAAGTGGCATGCAAAAGTAGTAGGCCCATTAAAGCATGATGTCAGACCTGCATTATGAAAACTAGACTTCTATAACTTTTCTGTAGTTATTTTTACTGTGCAAATGTGTGCATTGTACAAATCAAAGCTACTTCTAAAGTGTTTTGGGTAAATGGATGTCACAGAATAACACCCCCTTATCATGATATCTGCTCTACAAGGCAATGCCATTGTCAGTTTAATTCTACAGCATAATGACAGATCTGCAG